>NW_021605262.1:1865921-1877724 GCF_004785775.1 Grammomys surdaster | reverse complement strand
GAATGTGTATATGTGAGTGTGTATGAGTGTGTGAATGTGTGTATGTGTGTGTACATGTGTGTGTGTATATGTGTGTGAGTGTGTGAGTGTGTGTATGTGTATGTGAGTATATGTGTGAATGTGTGTACGTGAGTGTGTGTGAGTGTATGTGTGAATGTGTGTATGTGTGTGTACATGCATGTGTATGTATATATATGTGTGTGTGAGTGTATGTGAATGTGTATGTATGTGTGTGTGAGTGTATGTGTGAATGTGCATATGTGTGTATGGGTGTTTGAGAGTGTGTTTGTGTGTGTGTGTATGTGTGTGTATGTTTCAAAGGTAACCAAATAGCTAGAGCTCCTCAGTCATCACCAGGTACCAGGTTCAGATCTGTGGATACAGTTCATTTACCATTTTCACAGAGGACAATCCTATGGGAAGAAGATGAATGATGGATGAGTTGTTGCTAGGGCTGGAGGGGCAGCAGCCCTATGAGTGTTCAGCCATTTGTAGAACACTACTTCCTGTTCCAGCTCTCTTTTCCATCGGGATATACGTTCACCACTGCATCCTCTCTCCTGTTTTTCTAAGCTGCCTGAGAAATGTCACAGAATTTCTAGCATCTCTTGTTTTACATATATTTATTTATTTTATGTATTTGAGTGATTTGCCTATATGTGTGCCTGTGCACCACATACCATGCTTGGAGTCAGAAGAAGGTATTAGATCCTCTGGGACTGGAGTTATGGGTGGCTATGATCAAACAGGGGTCCTCCACAAAAGTAGCCAGCACTCTTAATTGCTGAGCCATCTCGGCAGCTTCATTCAGCATCTCATTCGCATATACCTCAACAGTAATGGGAAGTGGATTGCTTCTGTACGCTTGTCTCTGGGATTCTGGACCTACTCAACACCAATTACCATTATGCACAGATGCGATCCTCAGTAGGGACTTGCCTCATTCAGTGCTGGATATGACAAGATGTCACAGACCGGGCAGTTACAATGATTAGAAACACAGGTCATCATCGCTATTGTTAAAGACGGAAGCCTAGACTGTAGCATCCGTCTGAAGAGGGATTTCTTGTGGAGTCAGCATGTAGTGGACAGTGGCAGGAAACGAGAAAGAGAGCTGTGTGGTGTTAGGTGAACAGGAGACCCTAACCCAACGCTTGATTTCTAGCAACATTGATCCAGTTATAAGGACAGAGCACCCATGGGTGGTCTACTGTCTCCTCTTATTAACTCAGCTCCATAATCCTGTCACAAGAGAAGTTACATTTCAGCCTTGGATTTAAAGATTGTTTTTTACATGTGTGAGTGTCTGCCTGTTTTTATGTGTACCGTGTGTGCTGTGTCTATGGAGATCAGCAAGGTGTCGGATCTCCTGGAATTGGCATTACTGGTGGTTGTGAGCCACCTCGTGAATGCTGGTAATTAGACCCCAGTCCTCTGCAAAAGCAACAAGTACTCTTTCCCAGTGAGCATGCTCTCCCTCCTTCCAGTCTGAGACTCAGAAGGACAAGTACTGAAGCCATGGCATGGAGATGCCAAGCTCAGTCTTCAGCATGACCCTCTACGCATAGGGCTATGGTTAAATTTCACAGGGTTCGACATGACTGAAACATTGAGCCAGAGTTTGTGATTGATGCCTGCACTCTTGGATTAAAAAAACTCCCCAAGTTCCCTGACCCTAGAGGCATTACAAGTGTGGCCGCTGTGTCATGTGTGTGGCAATAGGCAGGAGAAAGAAGAGAGGCTACACTCAGTGTTTTGATCTGTAGCCTAACACTCCCTGGAATAGGTGAGCCTATGACAACCACCAGTCCAGTGCTGCAGAAGCCTCGATGGGCTACCAGGGCTGGAAGTGAACTGGAGATAGAAGAACCCTGCTTGGGGCTGTTTAGGGCCTCATATGGAGCTACTTGGGCAGTGGAGAAGGGGGTGGTGAGGGCGGAGTCAGAGATGACCACCAGACTGGTGACATGGAGTCCGGACAGTGAGCTAGTCTTAAATGACCAGCAGCCTGATGCTGTGCAGGCCTGAGTGGGGGAGACCATGTACAAGATGCCCCCCTGCCTGTGACATAATGCACAGGCTTGGCATAGCACTCCTGAGATGACCTCAGACACTCAGAGACCCCATATGTCACTAAAAGTAGCAAGTAAGTAGTGGAGAAATGGAAGAGAAAGAGAAACAGAAGGGCACAGTGAAGAGAGAGACAGAGCTGGAGACTCAAGGGCAGTGAGGACCAGCCTGATGTGAGTAGCCAGTGATGCTATTTGGGACCATGGTGGGGTGCTGGTCTATGCTGCCACAGACCACATTTGAGAATGTAGCCTGCAGAAGCAGAGGTCTGTTATCACCAAAGACCAGGCAGCTGTCTCTGGTCTGAGCTGCCACCCGGTGGGAGGCATGTTGCTATCTGATTGCTGTGTAGAACTGTCCCCACCCCTCACTTGGGCATTGCAGGAGAGCTGACCCCCACCCCTATTCAGGAGAACAGGGCCTACACATGGCGGGAGTCGTGGGTGAACCGGGCTATGAGTGTGGGTGAGCTGCCTCTGCTATTTGTCTCCTGTGTGGTTGTCGGTGGCGTGTACTCGCCAGCGAGATAACACAGACACCAAAGTTCTTCAGCAGATCTTTATTAAGATGTTATAGAGGAAAGACCCGCTGGAAAAAGGCTGGCTGGTGGAAACCGGCTGGGAGAAAAGGCCCCGAGCCCCGAGAAGGTCCTGGTTAAATACCCCCTGGAGTGATGTGTACATATCTGGTTGGTTAATTGCCCATAAAATCCTATATGCCTCGGGATGGGCTTGTGACTTCGTGCGCTTTCCCCTCACACAAAGACAGTAAATTACAGAACTTGTGAGAGCATCGGCTTGCCAGAGCTGTCTCTGCTTTCCACGGCTCTCTACATGTGGTAGCATGGAAAAGGGAGAGATACCCTCCTCCCCACCTGTGGCTGGCACTGGAGTCATGAGAACGGGAGAGCTGGACTTGCCCTGCACCATTGGTAGCACTCAAGAGCAAGAGAGGGCCCTGTACCTCACCTGGGCATCACATTAGAACAGGCCCTGGTGGTGGGGGTACAGGTGAGCTACTCCCAAGGATGTGCACATGGGAGAGCTGGCCCCACCACTTATCTGCCATGTGGACATGGGTGAGGGAGAAATGCCAATGCTCGCCTTCACCCTTGCCCTGGCCACCTATGCCTGGTAGGAGAGCTGGCCCTGGGGTCATGAGAACAAGAGAGCTGTCCCTGACCTTAACCTGCAGCAGGACTTGGGAGAGCAGGTCTTGCATCCCACCTGGGCAGCATAGAAGAGCTGACTCTGAGCTTGGGGTTTCAGGTGAGCTGGCCCCAAGGGCATAAGCGCAGGATAGCCAGCCCTGCCTCTTGTCTGCTGCATGGTGGTGGCCTGGACCAGGGAGAGATTCCATCTTCCCTTTCCTTGTCCCTTGCCACCTATGGAAGGTGGGACAGCTGCCCCCCTGTGTCATGAGAGTGGGAGAACTGGTTTTGTCCCTCACCAGTTGCAGCATCTGGGAGAGCAGGCCCTGAACCTCACCTGGGCAGCAGGGTAGAGCTGGCCCAGGTTGCACAGGTTGCTAACTCTAGTTGTTTTGGTTTCCCAAGATGTACTGAAAATCAGGGACTCTCAGAATTTTTTAAAATAAAGGAGTCACATATTTTTATTTTATATGCATTGGTGTTTTGCTTGCACATTTATCTGTGTGATGTTGGGTTCCCTGGAACTGGAATTACAGACAATTGTAAGCTGCCATGTGAGTCCTGGGAATTGAACCCAAGTCCTCTGGAAGAGCAGCCAGTGCTCATATCCACTGAGCCGTCTCTCCAGTGCCTCTTCATGGGTCTGAATGACCTGTAGCACAAGACTGGGACTGTTGAGGCACACAGCCTCACTGACTGAGCAGATGCCGGGTTGTAGCATTTCCAGTACAATTTTCATCTTACTTCCCTGTCCTATGACATAAACCAATCTAGTGAACTTTCATTAATGCCCCCCTCACATACACAGACACACACTACAGAGGAATGCACAATGCACACAGAAACACAGAAACACACATACAGAAACATACATACACACACACCACACAGGGAAATGCACAATGCACGCACACATGAATATATGTACTCATATACACATGCATGTATACATACAGACATACACACATGCACACACACACTTACACACTTGCACACACACACACACACACACACACACACCTCATTCTTTTCCTCTAGAGAACCCTGACTGTTATCATCTATGCTTGGAGCTACTTGGCCTGAAGGTCTGCTGTAGAGCAATGTGTCTTCTGGACTTCAGCACACTCCAGGAAAGTGGAAAACATGGCCAAAGCCCAGACATCACTTCCTTGTGTCCCCTTTCACTGAAGAAATGATATCAGAAAAGATCACTTACTAAGGTGTTGCTTTATCCAAGACAGAGGTAGGTTAGTGTGCCCGCTCAAGCATTCCACCCGACAAACATGCATGACCACGGCTTTGGTGCGTTAACCTCAAATTACATCTATCTTTGAGTGTGTTCTTTATTGTACAGAGACACTATCTCTTTCTTTTCTCAGACAAAAGCACACTGGGAAACATTGCCTCTGTGACTTGGTATTCACCATGCTCAGATGAGATGTGGGCTGGGAAATGAAGGGTTCAGTTCATCATAGATGAGGGATTTTAAGGCTGTCTATTAAAGGGTCATTGATATTCGTAGAGTTGAATCCAGTTTCAATAAACTGACTGATGGTTCTATTACTGTGTTGTCACATCTGTGCAGTGGACTGTGACAGGATACAGCATTGGGCCAATCCACCAGGACACGGGATTTCTTTGCATGACTAAGACATCTTATTTGCTGAGTTTCATGTCTAGGGGACTCGCTGAGCCTGACTTTCTGATCCCCTCTGCTTTGACTGGAGTGCACTTTGTTATTGTTGTTATTGTTATTATCTGAGTTCAGTAAGGTGAACTCAGTTACATGGCTCTACATGTCAATGGGTCTACAGAGATACCTAAGGAATACAATATGAGAAAGCATGGGAGTCTTAAAACAGGGTTCTGTGAAAGAGCCATGTAGCCTTGGCCACCCACCAAACTTCTCTATGCACTAGAAACTTTCCTAAAGAGATTGGAGAAGGGGGGGGTGGTGGCACCAAAGACTCCCTCAGACTGGTTTCCATACATTGGTCATTAGCATGGCAGTAGGTTCAACCCTACTTAAAGGTACTTATGGAATAGAAGGCAAGCCCCTCTGTGTCAGTGCCTGCCTGAGCCCCACAATAAGCTGACTTTGCTGTGTTCATTTTCTTAAGACACATAAACTGTTTTAATGAATCTTTGTTGATAGTCATAAAGATAGTATGTTTAACATTACACACATCCTGGTCTCTGAGGCGTTGGATACTATGAGCCCCTTTGTTAGAATGTTTACCTTTCTCCCATTCCCAAATACCAGCAGTTGTTTGTCCTACATGGGGCACTCCATGACTTCACCTATAGCTTCCATTCCTCTGTCCTTCACACTCAGACCTGGACCTCACACCTCTCCAGTCTCTCCTCATCCCTAACACCTCCAAGTCAAATATTCCTATGCTACTGTGACCTCTCACCTGGTACTTTGTTATTTTCTCTCAGTTTTCTTTCCCTGGTACTGTCCGGAAAGCTTTTTCTTCACTTCCATCCAATCAACCACATCTCAACTCCCTTGTCTACCCAATCTCCCTTTTATGCCAGAGGCCTTGTCTGCCTAACTCACCCATGCTGACATCAGCCTGTCCTCCTGGATTTGGAGCTTGTCATTTCCTATGCAGATCATGGGAACACTGTTTTCCCAGATGGCAGACAAGGAGACATGACAGGGTATGAATGTAGGTAGGTAACTCTGGATCGACCCTCCACATGGAATCCAGCCCATGTCTAGCTATTCATGGAAGGCAAAGCAACATTCTTTTTCTTGACTAACCCTCTCAGTTGAAAGTTGATAGGGAAATGACCGACCCCCTACACTGTGTTCAATGAAGCTAATGCTAGGATAAAATCTCTGAGGTGCTAAGATCTGAAAGGCCATCAAGGAACCCCACTGGATGAAAATACCAGACCTAGAAATTATTGGTAGCCATTGGTAAAGTCAAGTAAAGAGTATCCACTCCAGGTAGGGCCTGGGTTTCACTTCTTAACAAACTACACAATTCTATGGAAGGTCTCACTGGGGTTTGTTGGGAAATCAGTACCGAGAAGCCTGAACGGTAGCCTAGATGATATCCAGGGACTGATGTATGAAGTCTCTAAGGCAAAGTAACAACGTGGATGGAGAGGTATTAAGTAGAATCCATTCTGTCCTCCTCTGCACAACTGGGCCTTTTTAAGGGCCTAGGAGATCAGATGTGAGAAGGAGACTCTAAGATTTCCAGAACAGGGCTAGTGGATTGGGACTAAAAGCCCTAATTCAACCTCTTCATCTGCCTTGCCACACCCAACTGCCAGAGTCGCTCCTCCAACCCAGCCCTGAAGGCCGCCATATTTCTTCAACCCTTCAGCTGTGATTCTCACTGTGGTGGTGGGATGAACTAGGGTGGTAGAGCTCTGGAGGAAAGCTGGACACAGGGCTTTGTGGATATGGAACCCTAGGATTCTGTGTTTGCAGAATGCCCTAGACACAGGGCTTTGGGGATAATGAGTCCTAGGATTCTGTGTTTGCAGAATGCTCTGGAAGCAGGGACACTGGCTCCAGGTAGGCATACCCCTTTAATGACATAGCATACTTGCTCTTGTAAAGATTTGTTGGCTGGAAGGTAGTGAGAGGGGGCCTGGGAGTACAAGGCTGAAGAGATAAGTGAGAGTGTACATTAGGGCAGGGCACTGCTGGGGTGTAAGGCCTGCTGAGATTAATGCAAATGGGCCCCGGAAGAAAAATGCCCAGAGCTCAAGGAGGATCCCAGAGTTCTTACACTGGAGTACAGGGAATGCAGTTCTCCCTGCAAAGACATGAGCCAGGATCTCAGCTAATGGAGAAGAAACACTGTCCCATCTTAGCAACTTGTTTCATGGAAGTTATAACTTAATTTATTCAGGTGGCGGTCTAGTTAGAGAAGGTAAACAAATCCTCTAAGGCAGAATCTAGCCTGATGCTTCTCTGTGGCCCTATCCAATATTATACTGCCCACATTCATCTTAGGGGGGCACCTAAAACAGGATTGGGCCAGTTAGCCAGATTTGTCCACAAAAGTCAAATCAGTACCATGTTCATGACTTTTCCAGAGTCAGAATATGAAGTCACCTTAAAATCACCAGAAGCTTCTATGAAACAGGAGGAAGACTGTCTCCTGGAGCAAGGCCAGCCTCCTAAGGACCATGGCTTAGCTTGAGATGCCAACTGCCACAGTACGAGTGTGCAAGTGTGAGAGAGACCGGCTTTTGTGTCTTCATCTGTCATAATCTGGGCCATAATACTTCCTGTCATGAGCACTCTGCTTTGATGTCCAAGGAGCCTATGGTCACAGCTGGCTGGCTGACATGGTAGCTGTGGTCAGGGATGGATGGCTGACATGGTAGCTGTGGTCAGGGATGGATGGCTTGCATGGTAGCTGTGGCTCCTCATTAGGGCAGAATTCTCTGTAGGGCTCACTACCTCACCATCTCACTGTCTTTGACTCCAAGGTCACTTGGAGGAGTCAAGGAGTTTATACTTGTAAAAAAGATGCAAATGTTCCCTTGCTTTGGGCTCACTTCTAGGGAGATGACATTTGCCATGCGGGCTAGAGAAGAAGCTCAGAGAAATCCCTAAGATGAAAGCATAGAGGGTGAGCATAGCTCTGGTAGCCCGAAGGCCACTGATGCTACGCCAGTCTGCACCTCACACAAGCCTGTTATACTTATGTCTGTCAGCAGCTCTCCTTTATGTTGGGCAAATGAAAAGGCTCCCATCAAATGCCTTTATACTACAGGACCAAGACGAGACCCAACTTCAACTTAGTAAACCAATGAGCTTTAGGGAATTACTTAGGGATATGGACAAGAGGTCTTATGGAAGCATAAAGGACCAAGAAACAACTGTACCCCAAAAGCCCTCAACAGCTCACAGAAGTCAGAAACGTGGAACACACTGCACAGCCCACAGATAACACAACAGTTTGAAGAGTGTCCTTTTCTGGTGACTCAGCTGGCCTGCACCTCTTGCAGGCAGCTCTGTTAGTTCCTGATCCTTCCAGGCAGTTCAGAAATTCTCAGCAGGCCTTGCACCTTATGTACACACAGGAAGTGAGGGGCCTAGAGAATTACATTAGTTTCAAGGACTTCCTGAAGCTATTGAGTTGTTTACTTCCAGGTCTTAAACGTCCCACTAGGAAATGGCAACACAATGGCAGCAAGGCCTTGCTAAGCTCTTCCCCTCACTCTATGAAGTACTTCACCTCAACACCCTACCATGTGCCTCCGCTTTCATCCTACTTCCTACATCTCTTCCACCATGGTTACCCCTCCAGCATCTATTTTGGGATTTCAAGCGTGACATTTTTCTCAAAAGTCTAGCATCGTGGGTGTGCTCACTAGACACTGCCATTGGATAGTTGTAGACTATCGTGGCTGGAGCAGGTGAGAGGGGTGGGCAGGTAGGCACAAGATATTCTGGTCAATTTGCATTTGCCCGCATTCAGAGGATGCAATTCAGAGAGGAGCATGAAGGGGAGTATGTACTCTGAGTGAAGAGGCACTCATCTGTCAGGTGTGTGTGCCCACACGCTTGTGTGTTTATTGCTCTGAAACTGACACATATTTTTTATTTATTTTATTTTTTTGTGGTCTGTGCGAATTTCTGACGGTGACCATTTGAGAAGAACCAAGCTGTTTGTGGTGGTGAAAACCCCAGTCTCCCACAGTCCCTTTCCTTCCTGAGGACAGACCAGAGATAGCAGCCCTGAGCAGACAGATTCCTCCTGACACTTTGCATTTCTTGCCTAAATGGGCTTCAATTCAGTTTAGCTGAGTAGAAAAAAAAAATAATTCCTTTCCGGCTGGAATTTTAAGCAGTGATTCATTTTGGTGGAAATGCTTATAATTAAAAAACAGCCACAACAGGAATGAGGCTCCAGAACATATGAGTCCGGGACAGCTCTGGAGCCCAGGAGGCCCCAAGGTAATGACAGCAGATATGAGAGCAAATTACATCTACAGATCGCTTGTGCCGCTTTCCAGGGGCGAGAGCCCCAAATGGGTCGGTTGATGGAGGCGATTATGAAGTGGGGACTGCCTCTCGGAAATGATTGTGCATATTTAAAAGTCATTAAAATGTTAAGAATTCATAGGTGTAAATACCAGCGAGAAGGAAGAAATCTTCCTGTAAGTGAGTTGACGGTACAGAGTTCCTTTCCATGGGGACCGACTTTCCTGCTTTCGATGCAGTGTCAAGGTCACTTCAAGGGGCGGGGGGGGGTGTTGGGAGAGCACAGCTGTGACACTATCTTCTATGAGAAGGAAAGTAAGGTCATTTCCATGTGTCCTAGCTCTTTCTGCTCTTCTAGCTAAGATTAGGAGAGAAAGATGGGAAGCGCTGCGTGGGGGCCGGGGTGGGTGGGGGGGAGGTAGCTGTGGTGGAGAGGGAGACCTCAGTCTGTTTCTGTTGGTTTCTCTGAGCTCCTGATTGGCAGCATTAGGGCTCAGCGCAAGCTCCTTGGAGTATCCTTGTGACCACACACAGGCTGCAGCAGGTCTCCTAGGCATTCAGCCTCACATTTCTTTGCAACAGTTTTACTTCTGAAGCCATGTGGATGTGGTGTTGACATTGTGTCTGTCCTGTGATGGGGATGTCTTCCAAAGATGTCTCCGTGTTGAGATGGGACCAGTGAAGTGAAGGTCAGTCAGTATCAGGCTCATCTTAGTTCTGACTCTGAGCCAGGAAACCAAAGTCAGACCAAGGCAGGCAGGGGGGTGCAAGGACATTTTCCCTGCTTACTCCTTAATCCCTTCCTTTCTCTTTCTCAGTTTAGCTCTCTCTCTCTGCTGCTGTTTCAGCCTGATGCTGGGACCTTCTAATTCATAGAGAACTTGGTCTTACAGTCTCACGTTGCTGATCAACTGATCTCAGAGAACAAAGAAGGTCCTCTCAGAGGTTGAGGAGTGGGTGTTATTGAGGCAGTGATGGGAAGACAAAGGGAAGCTTGGGTGGGGACCACCCAATAGCCTAACAGTTAGTGGGACACCCTTGGTGTTGCTCAAGTCCCAGATAGGCATTATTACTAGAGCCTACTCCTTAGGGGCAGGTGTACCATGAAAGGCGCAGCTTGAGGTCAAGAGTCCAGATGACTTTATCTTTCCTCGTGCCTTTTCAATACAGTTGCTTTAACTGTGTTTAGGAGCCTGTGATTGACAGGCTGCTATGATCCTGAAGCATGTCTGTTAGCCTAGGTGTTGGATTTCTTTCAAAGCTTAGAGCTAATAGGTCTCTGCTGAACAGAGATGGCAGAGATGCACACTCTAGCTGGCCACTGCCGGAGCTGAGCTGTCAGTGTGAACGAGATTGCAATTCATTAATGATACCAGAGAGCCAACACATACCATTCTCAGCTTGCTCTGTGTTCTGCACTCTGCACCAGATATGTGCACAAGAAGAGGCAAGGACCAGGCTCCTATGGTGTCTTAGTTATTGTTGTATTGCGGTGAGGAGACCCTATAATCAAGGCAACTTATAAGAGACCGTATTTCATTGTGGGCTTGCTTACAGTTTTAGAGCGTTAGTCTGTGACTTCACGATGGAGTATGGCACCTGGCAGGCAGGCATGGTTTTGAGGAATAGCTAGCTGAGAGCTCACATCTGATCTGCAGGTTGCAGAGGGAGGGTGGGGAACTGGGTCCATTGTGAGGTTTTGAAACCTCAAATCCTATCCCCAGTGATATACTTCCTCCTCTTAATCCTTCCCAAATGGTTCCACTGAAAGGGACCAAGAATGGAAACATGAGCTTATGGGGACCATTCTCATTCAAAACACCGTGCTAGGCTTCTGAACTACCATTGCGTCTGAGGCCCATCCTTGTTGCCTGGGCTGTCCTGGGCTATGTGTCAAAGGGCAATGATCTACCGCACATCCTGCCTAGGACACTTTTGAAAGGAAAGACCACAGGTCTGGTTGGGGTGACTGCCAAAGTAACATAGAATGTTATTTTCTGTCTTCCAGGATCAGAGATTGATTCCTGGAGTCATGGTATCATTAAGAATATGGGAGATCTAAGAGGCGTTGGGGAAGGGAAAACTATAATCAATCAGAATCTATTTTCAAGAAACCCCTATTTTCACTTAAAAAAATAATAAAAGTAGAGTAGATAGAACCTTCTGAGATTGGGAAGGTGACTCTGCGCTCTCTCTCTCTCTCTCTCTCTCTCTCTCTTTCTCTCTCTCTCTCCTTCCCTTGACACACTGAGTATCATCAGCATAGCTTGTGAGTGACAGTCCTTCCTGGTCATCGCCTCCTCCCTGTGCCTGTGTGCAAGTCCTCTCCCTCCTCCCTGTGCCTGTGTGCACATTCCCCTCCTCCCTGTACCTGTGTGCACATCCTCCTCCTCCCTGTGCCAGTGTGCATCCCCCTCCTCCCTGTGCCTGTGTGCACATCCCCCTCCTCCCTGTTCCTGTGTGCACATCCTCCTCCTCCCTGTGCCTGTGTGCACATCCCCCTCCTCCCTGTACCTGTGTGCACATCCTCCTCCTCCCTGTGCCTGTGTGCACATCCACCTCCTCCCTGTGCCTGTGTGCACATCCCCCTCCTCCCTGTGCCTGTGTGCACATCCCCC
>NW_021605262.1:1862399-1865911 GCF_004785775.1 Grammomys surdaster | reverse complement strand
GTGCCTGTGTGCACATCCCCCTCCTCCCTGTACCTGTGTGCACATCCTCCTCCTCCCTGTGCCTGTGTGCACATCCTCCTCCTCCCTGTGCCTGTGTGCACATCCCCCTCCTCCCTGTGCCTGTGTGCACATCCCCCTCCTCCCTGTGCCTGTGTGCACATCCCCTTTTGCTATGCCGCATTTGCCTCATACTGCTCCAGCATGACCACATCATAATCTAGCCAATTACACCTGAAAAGACCCCTTTCCCACATAAGGCTGTGTCTAAAGACCCAACAGTAAGGAAGGCCCCCATTTATGAATCTTCAAGAGTAAATCGCCACCCAAGATCAGCGAAGACTGCATTCCAGTGCCTGTTTACTGTCCAAAGGATGCCCAGAATATAACGCAGCTGTGCTGAACTCTGTGAAGAAAATGGCTTCAGTTTTACTTTAGGACATCAGGGACTCTGCCTTGTGGGAGAGCAGAGAGTGGAGAAACTTTGCTTTTGACTGAGCTGGGGGATGGTCCTAGGGTCATCATTTGTTTCTGTATCAGGCTGCACAGCACTCAGGAAATGGAGGAGGGTTGTAGCACCATCAGTATCAAAGCGGGGTTCACCTCACAGATGCTCATGAGAAACAAGCTTTTACTTTCTCAGCGTGGACTCTCCCTGCACCAGGTGACAGACGGGTGTCTGGAAGGTAAAGGGTTTTGGTTCAGGTAGGAGCTATCCTGCCAAAGGCAAGGCTGAGGCAGACTGAGAAAATGAGGTTTTCAGTTGCCTTGGGCTATTTTTAGAAACTTGGTAATTTTTTCCCTCATGGGAAGCCAAAAACATCAAAATCGTTGATTCATAGATTCTTTAAGTCCATAGTCAGACATAATTATACTTTTCAGTAACCCATAAGGACTGATGGAAAGTCAGCGGGAGAAGGTTGGACAAGCTGGGACCTGGTAGAGTTGGGCAAGTCAGTGAGAGGCGCTGAGCTCAGGGTCATCTCCTGTGACATCATCACCCTCTCTGTGCAGTGACCTTGGGTTTCCTGAGCCCTCCTATCTCTGCTATATTCCCTAGGCTTACGTAATTCTGGATCAGAAACCTGTAATTACCTCTACCTTTATGTCAAAGCTGGAGCACCACCGATCTTTCTCCTGGCGACTTTCAGAGGATATCATACACTATTCTTCCATGGTAGCATCTGTGAAAAGTTACCGGTCCCCCAATGTGCTGAACACCATTTCCAAGTCCTGCGAACAACATACAAAGAGTAAGTGTCAGGCCACAGGCAACCTTCTCCCTGTGGGTTCTCCTAGACATGGGAGAAAGGATTATGGGTGACAGGGGAGCATGAGGGTGTCGCGATCTGTGGCTGAAGCAATCTAGGTCCCATTTGAAGAGAAAGTAAGAGAAGAGCATCTGGTGGTTCTTGGGGTAGTCCAGAAAGCAGGAGAAGAGCACTCCCTGTAGGTGCTCCCTGGAGTAATCTGGAAATCAAGAGAAGAGTTCTCTCTGTAGGTGCACCCTGGAGTAGTCCGGAAAGCAGGAGAGGAGTACTTCCTATAGGTGCTCTCTGGGGTAGTCCAGAAAGAAGGAGAGGAATACTCCCTGTAGGTGCTCTCTGGGGTAGCAGAAAGCAGGAGAGGAGTACTCCCTGTAGGTGCTCCCTGGGGTACCAGAAAGCAGGAGAAGAGTACTCCCTATAGGTGCTCTCTGGGGTAGTCCAGAAAGAAGGAAAGGTGTACTCTCTGGAGGTGCTTCCTAGGCTTGTCCAGAAAATAAGAGAGGACCATTCCCTGTAGGTCATGTTCTGCCCAAGTCAAACTCAGTTTTCCTGAATGTTCCAGGATGATTAAAAAGAAGAGGGAGATGTCAGGAGTCATTGAGATAGAATGGTACTCAGTTACTTCTGGACACAGACATAAGTCCTTCTTAAAAGGAGTTAGTTCCTATGGCAGTCACCATGAGCAGTTTTATCCCAGCATCAAGAATCATTTGACAAACACTGAGTGCTTCTCCTGTGGGTGAGAAAGTTTGTGTGTTTTGCTCTGGCAACAGCAATGGATTTCCAGTATCTTCCAGAAGTAGAAAGCATGCTGGCTGCCTCTGGACACTCCATTTTGTGTTTGTGGCCAACTCCTTGGTGAGTGCTCCCTCTTGCCTCTGGAAAAATGGGAGTGAGAAAGGAGTGTATGAGCTTCCACATCCTGCCCTGTGCCTCCTGGTGAGGGTGACTTTTCAGGCATCTTTTCGAGATGATAAACCACCAAGGTAATGGAGGCAAGTGCATTTAATCACTTTCTAATTAATGCATTTATCGCAGCCCCTCGCTGCTTTTCAGGCTGAGAATAATGAGCCAGAAGGAAGTGTCATGGGGATCCTACTTTTTCACCCAAAGGTTAATTAACCTGGAGATAATCTGTGAGATGGTGCCAACCGCTTCCAGGTGAAGGGAGAGCAAAGCACATACCAAATGCATACAGACCCTGCCCAGGTCTGGCTCAAGGCCACTGGGACTGAGAACTTTGGATGGTGGCCTCAGCCTTTGAGGGGATGTTAATGTGGATACTGATGTAATTCAGCACAGCCTGCATTGTGCTTGGAATTTTCTAGCAAATTCAAAAGGAAGGAAAGAAGTGCTGAATGAGTCTGTCGATGAAAATGACGCCTCTACATTGCACTGTGAAAAGGAACAGAGTCGGTGTCTGTTTACATATTGGTGTGGATCCTTGCTTCCTTCACTGTGTGCACTGAGACATGAAGGCTCTCTCCAGTAAAGTCACCACTCAGTCTTGAGCTGAGGCCCTTGAGTGAGACTGTAGAGCTTCCAGATGTGTTTGTATACAGTTCTGGGGAAGGCTCAGATTTCAAGATCCTGATGTGAGGGACCATGGTACCCTGGTTCCACAAGACATCCTGCACTGCCTGCAGTGATATGGAAGGGAGCTTGGTGCACCCAGAGAAGCTCAGGAAGAGAGAGAGAGAGAGCTGGTCAAGGCCTCTGGGAGAAGCTCCTGTTGTCTGAAGATGGTTACTTCAATGTGTGATAGAATTTGTGCAAGGACAAATGACAGACAAACACATGAATGGATCACAGTCTGCTTGTCTAACCCCTGGCTCCAGTCTGCAAAATGAAAAACTGGGAAGAGAACAATTTGGAAATTGTCCATTGACATTTAAACAGCCCTCAAACCTTAGCAGTCACAGTCGCAAATTGCCATGTAGATAAGTAATCATAGACGAGCAGATACATATGACCACATAGATGACCAGTGTGTCATTTTTGGTCGACGTCAGTGGAAGATAATCTAATGTCCTTACTCTGTGTAACACTGGGCAGGTTGCTACACTGCCTCAAGTTTCCCCACATGCAGCCTCACAGGATTAAAGACTTGAATGAAGGAGGAGCTAACAATGATGCTGACATCACAAGATGCTGACATCACAAGATGCTGACATCACAAGATGCTGACATCACAAGATGCTGACATCACAAGATGCTGACATCACAAGATGCTGACATCACAAGATG
>NW_021605262.1:1845704-1862389 GCF_004785775.1 Grammomys surdaster | reverse complement strand
TGACATCACAAGATGCTGACATCACAAGATGCTGACATCACAAGATGTTGACATCACAGCTATCATCTTGCTGCTGCTGAGAGCAATTGCAGACATGGTGATGTAGGGTGTGTGGGGCTTGTGCTGGCCATTAAATGATGCTGACTGTTGGCTGAAGGAAAAGATGTCACATTCATTCATAGGAAGTGGAAAAGTGAGTGTTGATGTGTCACATGTTCAGACATATGTGCTATCAAGCTGCACATAAAATACAGACATAAGAGGACTGAACAGTTTGAGTGATGGCTTCCTTTGGATACGGGAGTAGCATTGGTTCCAAATGTGGCCCTCACATTCTATCATATCTCCTAAATTTTCTGTGAAAGCTTGCATCCTTTTTTTCACTTAGAAAATGTTCTTAAGAATCATATCTGCTGAACTCTGTATCAGATTCTGAGTGAGTCTACTGTTGAAATGTCAATATCTTCTTAGGAGATGCAGGTAAACACATAGCCTGTGTGCTACCCTTACCTACATCTGATGATGTCATCATGGTAGACAAAGGAGAGAGACCAAATACGAGCCAAATAGGCACCTGCCACCCACAGAACCAAGCCAGGAGCCAATCTCAGATAGCTAATGTTTAAATAAGTCAAGCACACTTGATCCTATGGTACAAATGGACTTCAGGACTGAGGACACACACCCTTCAGGTTGTCCTGCAGACCCAGAGGCCAGGAGAGTGGATCTGAGATAAGTGTCAGCCTTGGCCACATGGTTGTGATGCTGGTTTATGACACTGACTCCCTGACCTCATGAAAATCAAATGCAGAAGAGCATAGTGAAGAAATCAAGATGTTTAGCAACCCTTGAAAAATTATTCATAAAGCACTGATAGTATGCTGGGCCAGTGTCCCAGTAATACCAATTTTCTTAGGAATCCATCTGAGGTACTCAGGTGATTAAGCTTGTAACTTTATCTCAAAAACTGGGATGGATATGTTACACATAACCAGAAGCAGGGCTCGTTTGTGTGGAAGAAAAGGACTACCAGGGACTGTGTGTGATGCTGTGTGTGATGGGAGACAGGTAAATCCTAGAATTTGGAAATACTAGTTTGTAGTCTCTGAGATGATCACTCATGATGACCTTAATATTCTGCTACTTTCACAATTGAGTGATCAGATATACAAGAGTGGCTCTGAGCAGAATGGGGAGCAGAAAATAGGAATTTTACAAAATTATCTTCCTGTCTGGTTTAATTCTCACTAGATATGGCCCTTAAAGAAGATAATAACTTGAGAATAGATTGTTCTCTCCTTTACTTGTGTTAAATTACCGTCCTTCAAGTCTGGTCCCATTAACAAGGCAGAATGCTTGCACAGGGGAAAGAATCGGAGTCTGTGGGAGACATTTTATTAAGACTTCTCTGTGCCTAACCACCTTGAAGATGCAACCCTACCCCAGTTCTTCTCTACCGAGAAAAGTCTTCAGAAAACAAGGCCTACAGCACCTACCCTGTCCTATTCAGAAGGTTCTCTCTGGCTCGTAAGGGTCCTATTCCGTCCAGGTTCAGGAATTTTTAATCTGCCAATTTGCAGAGAGCGACAATGTATAAATATTTTATTTTCCTACTGTTCCACGTGTTTATTTTTATTTTGCTCTTTATAGAAATGGTAAGTACTACAAGATTCTCCTTTGGGTTTGGACCCGAGTTAATGCAAATGGAGACCTGTGGTTTCTTGTCAGCCATTGTGGGCTGGCATGTCATGCGACATTTGAGAAGCCACTGTCCTCTCTGTGGTGTAGTTTCTCATTTCTTCCCTCCCCCTTTAAAACACCTAAGTTGTGTTCTTTATTTTATTTTAATTATTTAATTTTTTTTCTTGGTCATATTCTCCCACCTCTCTGAAGTTCTCCCAGATCCTCCCCTTCTTCCTATAAAAGGATTTGTCAATTTTTATTTCATGCATGTGTGTTTTGTCCACATGTATGCCTGAGCACTATGTGTGTGCAGTGTCCATGGAGAACACAAAGTGCATTAGATCACCTGGAACTACAGTTAAAGATGGTTGCTAGCCACCATGTGAGTGCTTGGATTTGTACCCTGGTCCTCTGGTGCTCATAACTGTTGAACTATCCTGTTTCTTTTATTTCTTTGCTTCACTGTCCTGAACTCTTGGTTTTTTTTTTTCCCTTTCCTCACTCATCTTTCACAAGCATAATTACCTTCCAATTCTATGATGGCAGTACTGCCCTCAGTGGCCTGTTTCTGTGCACATTGCCTTTGGAAAACTTATCTCTTACAGTCACTTTGCATGTACACTGCCCGGAATTCCTTCTAGAGAAGGGGCCACCCACAGTGGGTGGGTCTTCCCATCTCAATGAACTCAATCAAGAACATTCCCTGCAGATGTGTCCAGAGGCCTGTCTCCCAGTTGATTCCAGTTTCTATTGACAATGCTAACTATCATGTCATCCTGTGCCAACTTCACACCCAAATACATCATTTTTAGGTCAAAACTTCAGACACTCCCCCCCCATAGTCTTTAGCAATCTGATATTTTAAAAGTAAAAGTCTCTTAACTGAAAACTACTATAAAATACAAAACATTTTACATAATTACAACATATAAGGGCACAGGGAATAGTCACATCCCAAAGTGGGAGAATTGGGAATCTGATCCAAAGTAGTTTTTGACTCTAGGAGGAAAACATTGCACAAGCTGATGATCTGAGCCCAGCACCACAGGCTTGAGGCACAATTGTTGATGATCTGGAAGGCTTAAGTATCCCTACCCCTCCATATCTGCTCTCTCTAGCATACATGGACCCCTCTGGGGTCCTTTCCACATCTGTATCTGTCTTCAACGGATGCCCCGTGTTGACATCTCCACTATCCTGGCGTCTCCATGGCAACTGGGTTTCCACTTCACAGCTTCTCCCATGGACTTTTAAGCTCCTTACAGAGATTTCAACCTGCTACCTGTTGCCTGATCTAAGCTGTTCTCTGAAATCACACAGAAAGACTCCATGACCCCCCCCCCATTTTTGCATATTTCATGTCTCCAGAGCTGGTACCATGTGGATAGTGCTGCCAAATTCTGTTGTTATCCTGAGACAAAGTCTGGGCCACTGGGTCATGGTTGTATCATTCATGTGCACTGACGCTGGGGACACAGTCTCCTATGGAGTTTCTTTGGAGGAGCATAGAACTCTAGCAGCTGCGTTCCAAGTTCAGGCTTTCTCCTTTTATGTAAAATTTCAGTTTTACGAGTTGCAGCCTATGGGGTTGTGCCCTCAGGACACCTTTCCTATCCCTTACTGGGGAATGTCAAGTTTCTCTTTAGTAGCACAGGTCTTGCAGGTGTGACAGCTAGCTGCTTTGTTGTATTCACTTCAGTCTCACACACCTCTCCTCCTCCAAACAGATTAGTCAGTTTTCTTTAGTTCTGCTTAACTCGGGTTCTCAGGACACGGGCAAATGAAGGCTACCTTCTTGACCAAAATATCACTCAACTGGCCCCAAGCCCAGTGCCTACGAGAGTTCTTGCCTCACGGAAGCTGTTCTGGGTTTTCTTTAGTGTTTTCCTTGAGCATTACTGTTTCCCATTAGAATCTATAATTAAGTCCTGTTTATAGCATTTAAGGACTTTTCTAAGCAATCACTTCAAATTCTTCCACACTACAGTCCTATTTGGGAACATCTAAAGCTTTAGACAACTCCCCTCCCCATGGTCAAGATTATTATAGCCACAGACCAACCTCTCTAGACAAAGCAATGTAGTGGCAACATAAAGACAAAGCAACAGCTCCTAGTTTAAGAGAACGTTCCATAATGATGGGGAGGCCAATGTATCAAGTGTCTGAAGCAGCTGGTCCTATCACCTTCACAAGAGAGTGAATTCACACCGCTGCTCACCTCCCCTTTTCCATGTACACTGTCGAGGATCCCGGTCAACGAATAGAGTCTTCCCACCCCTAACTAACTCAGTCAAGGTAATCTCCCACAAGCATGCCCAGAGGTCTGTCTCCCAGGTGATTACAGACTCCAGTCTGCAGTCAGCACTGACACCACATCTCTCCCACTTCAAGCTCTTTCATCCTGATCTTAATCTCTCAATCACTTAGCATAGATTCCACCAGGATCTCCAACGTCCTCAACCACAATGGAGGTCTTCTTGTCACTGTAATCCTGTCCAGCCCTCCAGAGGGTTACTAGCTACAGGGGTCAGTATTGTGCCATTAGTGAATGCTTCCAGTGGTGCTGACATCAGGCTCAGTGGCAGGCTTAATTGCTTCCGAAGTTTGTGCTCACAACAGGACATTAGAAGCATTTTTTTATTACCCCACTCCCATCAGATTCAGGCTTGTTCCTTTATGATTTAAAGTCTGATTTCTCACCGTTTGCTAGTAGAGTGCAGATCCCATGACCTTGAGTGCTGGTTTGTGTGTCTGCTGCTCTCTTACCTCTGCCCCTTGCTCTGGTCAGATGAAATACTCTGCTGTGCTGTATACGCCATGTGGTTGTCTATGTTTCAGATTTGACCCCTTCTTTTTTTCTGTCTTAAATTGTCTCCCATATCAACCCACCTGCCTGTTCAAACCTAGTGTGTTAGTCAACACGCACAAAATCATTTATAGAAACTCTTCGTCAGCCATTTGTAACTTGGAGGCTTCAGATGACTTGTGTTATCTGTCTGTATGTACTAGGCACCAGGAAGTCTTCTCTCATCTACAGGAGTTAGTTCCTCTAAGAGTCTACTTTGACTCCTGTTTGTATCACTGGAGTGAGACATCCATCATTTACCCAAGGATGGCCTCCATGAGCAGCAGGGAGAAACACTTGGGTCAAGGATGAACTCAGGTCTCAAGCCTAGGAGGAAAACATGGGTAGGTTCCTATGATCAAATGCTGAATCACACAGAAAAATAACAGCTTAATGTACAATTTCATGGCAGGTAGTATTCTATTTCTGAGAGGGACTTTTTTGTTAAGATATGCTGTGTGTATTTTGGCTAGGATCTAACATTGATGTCTTTTTATCTACTGCCTCTTTGGTGTCTAAAATAAGAAGAAACAAATACACTGGCAATATAATCAGTGTTGAAGTCTTTCACTTAAAAGTCAACATTCTGTCAATTGCCTGAGCATTCTGTTTCAGTATTCTTGGCTGTTCCTAATCTCTGCCCTTAGCATTATGTAACATTGCTCAGTGTTGACTGAGACCATGGTCTGGGGTTTTTCCTTGGTGCACACCTGATTAACAAGGCAGATGCAAAGCTGCAGACCTCACATCATCTGTTGCCTGACAGTCCCTTTAATAATAAGATGTTAGGCCTTGAGGGGACTTAGCATTTAAAACACAAAAATCCTCACTTGGTGATCTAATGTATTCAGTAAAATTGCTGTTCTGATCACAGTTTGAGCTGGGATACGGAGTTTGCAGCTAACCTGGGTCTATTGAGCCTCAGTCTAGGCACTGGGGCTGCAGAGCTATTGTTACGTGGGGGCATGTGGTGATACATGTTGTTAGGACCGCAGCTAAGGACTCAGAGCGTGATACTTGCTGCAAATCTCCTACTTAAATCCCATTCTCATCTGAGAAGTGGAGAATTGACATTGAGCTTAGAGTTGCTGGGAGGGTTCAGGACATGATGAAGTAGCAGACGGCCATCACTTAACCCAGAGCCTGCCTCATAATAAGCAGGAGACAAACGAATAAAGGGATAATGGAAAGGAACAACAGAAGTAATTGGTTCCATCATGTAGCTCCTTAGGGAATAGCACACTGTCAGAATGTGAATGATGCCATCCATGATGTATCTGGAAGGAGCTGCCCCTGCAGAAAAGGATGTTGAGGTGAGTTCTTTTATGGATAGATAAACACAAACTGGACCAAGAGGATAGGGACTGTCAGGCCATAACTGCAAAAGTCCAGATACAAGGAATCAAGTACAAACTAGATTCAGTTAGGATAAAAATAGAGCTGGCTGTGATGGCACATGCCTATTATCCTGGCCCATGTCAAATTGATGATCACAGTATTCCACCATGGTCCATAGAGGCTTTTGGTATACATATGGGACTTTAAGAAGGATAAATAAGATGCCCTTTTCCATGGAATCAGTTAAGTCTGCTGAGCCTCAGGTGAGGTTTGATGATTAAACCTCAGTAAAGGGTTTAACAAATGTGGCACACTTATATCTGGTGACTTTTCCCAAGAAGACCAATGGCATCTACATCACAGACAAGTCTCCTCATTAGTCTCAGACTTTCAAGTCTGATGGCAGGAGTAGCTCTCACCAGGCTTCTGCAGGCATTGCCTTTACTGGATCATTTCAAATTGTGTCTTTGAAGAATTACTAAATATCATCCAGCTTCAAATGAGCTGTGGTTATGAGGGTGGCTTCAGAGCACTAAACACTCTCCTCTACTGATGCACTGTGGTACTACTCTTCTACTGTGCCTGAGTCTTATGCATACAGATGACCTATCTATATTGATCTGTGACCATACAGTGTAGTGGTTGAGGCCTATGATGGACATTCACATCTCAGAGGCAGAGAAAATCTGGGAGCAATGAGCCACGAAGCAGAGTCAAGTTTCCCAAGATGTACTAACTTCTTAGAGACCAGTTCTGATATCTCTACCAGGTCTGCTTTGGGAAGTGGTGCACTCTACCTTGTTGCAATTGCTAGAAGAGACTCTGGAAAAGACACACATCTAAAATGACTGTGTAGAGCCTTGGTCACGATTCTTCTGTTTTGCCTAAGCTAGTTAGTAAAGAAAGAGAGCATATGAAGATGATGAAAACATCCATGACATTACCAAATCCACATATTCAGACATGGGAAAGAAGACTGGAGAGTTAGCAAGTGGAGTCCCACATCCATACAGAGCTCCACAATCTGCAATCCTCTCATCTTCAAACTTTGTATCCTGCTAGTCTCTCAGAAGGGTTCTGAACACCAAATTCTGCCAACTTTGAGTCATATTAGCAAGGACAGGACTTGCTACTGGCCAAATGGAAATTTCCAAGCACCTATTTCACTGTATTGTCACCAAGGGATAAATAGGTCACCCAGCAGTACCTGCACTCATTACATTTCTATCACATTCTCTTGCATATCCTGATGTGAATACTGTGAAAAAATCCAGACAGTGTCTTAGGCAGCTAACTGTGTCCTCTAAATGTCCCTGTGCTGTGCTTTAAGTCATCTGCTAACTGTGTCCCCTAAACGTCCCACCGCTGTGCTTTGAGTCATGTACTGAAGTAACACCTTCTGTTGTAAGTGATATCATCCCTTGACACATCTTTGGAAGACCTAAAGGTGGAATGGCTTCTTCACTGACAGTAAGACAGGAGGGAAGCGCATGGGCCACCCCGACATGGAACAGTCATTTTAGAGGGAGTCATAGGGCTGTATACAGGTGGTGACTTGAACAGAGGATCAGCCAAACAAAGCACATCCAGGTGGCATGCCATGGCCATTGGCCCCATCTTGGGTGCTGTATGAAAAACTCAATAATGATGAAAGCAAGCAATGAGAGCCACTTATTTGGCACCTGCTTTCCACAGCCTACGAGGACAGGGGCAGTTATTACCACAAGGATGAGCTGCCCTCTACAGGGCTCTCACTTGCTAAGAGCAAAGCATGGATGTTTAATCAATTGGACAGTAGGTACTGCTTGGGGAAGACTTGTTATCTTAGGTGGCTTTTCTCCCTATGGCTTTGCCCTCTGCGAGACTGGTGATTCCTGCCTGTTTCATTCTTGTCAAAAGTCCCTGGCTAGCAGACAAACTGAGTAGTGCCAGATGGGCATGTGTTTGCACACAGAGAGTGCCCATCTCTCTTTACAGCACTGAGCTGGAAGGAAGTACAGTATCCTCAGCCCAGGCTTTAGAAAGGCAGCTTTGTCTCTGTCCCTTCTTGTTTGTGATACACAAATTATTTAACCCTTCAAGATTCTTACTCTCTTGCATGTAGCTGGGAGATAAAATTTGCATCCATATCTTCATGGTGATGCAGGGAACATGGTATTGACCATGAAAAGGAGTCCACGCATGCATGGCCTGCCAGCACCCTGGTATCACTTACTATCGAGCCAGATGTGCAGTAGAAAGTAGGTTTGTTGGTTTGTTTTAGCTCCTGTAAGGGAATCTCTGCTCTCTGGTGTTTAACCTTACTAAAGTGCATAAGAAAGTGTTCCTTTCCTCTCTTAAATACTTAGGTCCTAAATATCATACTCTATTTAGTGCTATCATTGAGATGTAAATGGTCATCTACTATTTATAGCTTTTAGCTATAAAATGAGTACATTTTCTGTCCATTTCATACAAGGCATATAAAAATCCAATGTATACTAAATTATTAAGGTAACATTGTATGCTATACTCAAGGGTGGGAGGAAAGAGGCAAAGAAACAGAAACAGAGAAAGACAGAGTTGCCTAGCAATCTAAGGAGGACCCCCTCATAGTCCTGGGCCATGATCTGCAGCAGTTAGAGTCTCAAGGATTCCCTGGGCATTTGTACTCAAACTGTGCTTCATAGCTGAAAATTAGACTCCTAAAGGCCTATGCTGCCAGCTTCCCTGTCCTTTGTAAACTGGTGCCTGTTCAATCACTGTCTCCATCTGCCTGGACTACTACAGACAGTCTCATGAACAGCGAAGCTTGGAGACTGCAGATCCTCTTTTCTCACAGGTCAGGGAATAGAACACACAAGATCACCTCATTGGGCTTTTTAAGGATGCAGATGGCTGACTCTTGCTAGGTGTCCTTTAGGAGAAAAGGGCCATGGCCTCTTTGGCTTCTTTTTATAAAAAGTAATCATCCTATTCATGATGCTTTCACCCAATGAATGGGCTGCCTTCTACAGGCCTGCTTTTAAATGCTCCACACTGCGGCATAGATTTCCACATATGGCGCTTCTATATAAATCAGGCAGTTTTAGCATAATAGTAAACTGCACACTCCCAGAAGATGGAAGGGAGAGGGCTCCAGTCTGTACTCAGGGTGAGACACAGTCCTTAGTCTCACATTACTGGCCCCAGCCAATTAGTGCCAGGTGAAAATATGTGTCCAGAATTTTCAGGTACTCTAAGCTATGAAGAAAATGTGGATTTACATATGTCCTTGGCTTTAGATAAGGTCTAACATTTGAAGATTTAAAGTATAGGAAAACATGATACATTTGTGGCTGTGGTGGCTGGTGATTGCTAAGTTTAAGGCATGGCAACTGTCATAGAAGCTGAGCCTTGCCTGTGGAAGAGGGGCTTTGAGAGATGTGGGGAAGAGTTGGCTCCTATGAGACAACAGTGAAGAGAAATGGATCCAGAGGAAAGGATGGAATGGCTCATTTTGAGAGCAGGGATAAGGTATGTTCTGCAACTGTCCACTTTCATGCACTTGTGTGTGTCTGCGGCTTTTGTCCTTACCAATCACATCTGATTAGAAAGAGTGAAAGACCCCCACTATTACCTTCCTCATCCTGCTGCAATTATCTGGAGTCACCATACACAAAGGACTCTGGAAGTTTCCTTCACTGCTCATGGATAAGGAAGGTAGCTGAGGCCTCTACTGATCATGAGAAGATCTACATGCTATGACTTAGGCTGGGGTGGGAGGCAGAAGGGAAGCCATGCTGTAGGGTTTATCTGGGTCCTGTGGCCCTTGAGATTCTTCAACTGCAGGTTACTGTCTTTAGTTTATGCAAAAACTGTTGCGGTAAGAATTTGTTTGACAATGCAATCTCTGAGCCTAGAGCATCCAGATAGTGAAGAATTAAAGCTGCATCACTGAGGCATGTTTGACAACAAACTGCCTGTGAGTGGGGTTGTAGGAGCAAACAAAACAGAGAGGCGGAGGGCACATCCTTGATGGAGCACGTCCTTTGTTATCTGACTGGTCTCCTTGGAAACTCATAAAGAAGGGAAATTAAAACCTGCTTTCTTACTACTCTGGCTGCCATCCAATAAAAAATATTGGCTAATGCTTTGTTTTAGTGCCTGCCTCGGTACAAGTGATGGGCAAACACTGAAGAAGGTATCGATCCTGTTTCAATGGATTCCATTAGTCGTCCTGAGCTTTGTACACAGAAAGGAGAGACTCTGACCTCTGACAGCCAGGGGCAGCTGCTGAGGAGTGTGCAGCTGCACGAGGAGAGTCATCAGGAGACTGGATGGCAGGGCTCTGGGGTGTAGGAGTGTGGACAAGGGTTGGGTGAGCTTTTGTGTAGTCAGGGATGCTATTTGCCTACTCAGGTGACTTGTCGGAGATTGCTGTAGATACAGCAGCATTTATAGTCAGTTGTCAATCATGGTCATCCCTGACCCTGATGTACTCATCCCTCTCTGGCTCCTGCTAACACAGCACTGAGCCTCATTGTCCTATTTAGCTGGCTTCAGCTCAGCTGAAACAAAGTGGCAGGTTAATTTGCCAGTGAGTGTGCTGACACTCATAACTCACTAATTCTGTCACTTCTAATTATAGTAAGGGAAGCCTCATGTTCCAGAGCTGGGTCACTGTGACTCAGACTCACTAGATCACTACAGGATTCTGGTCCAAGTAACCAATCCATTGTTTCTCTTTTCCAAGCATTGAACTTAGTGCAGTATTCACTATCTGGAAGTGCCAGGCACAAAGTCAGTTCACGGAAGCAGCAGAGGCCATGTTGTGGTCCAAAGTCTGAAAACCTGAGGTGGGCTTTAACAGAGCCCAGATCAGTGAAGGGACTGTCTGTGTGTGTTTTCTAGCATCCAATATATGTCAGCCACTTGGTGTCAATCTGGTGGACAGTGGAGAAGTGAGCGGCTTCCCAATGTCAATGCTATCTCTGACAAAGTGGTATGTGGTACAGTGTGAGTGAAGAGGGTGTGCTGGGTTCTTACTGATCCTCAAACAAATGACCACAGTGGCTTCAGATAATATTTCCTTCCTGGAATGCTAGAAGCAGAAGAGTCAAATCCAGGGAGCAGTAGGATTGTTTCTTTCTAATGACTGCGAGAGAGAACATAGTCCTACCACTTCCTATCTTGGCTTTGGCTATTGGTGTTTGTTTATTTGTTTGTTTTGCATCCATTACCTTCTCTATCATATGCTTCCCTATGTTTTTCTATAAGTACCTTTGTGCTTCTCCATCTCGAATGAGTCAGAAAATTGATAACAGCTTTTGATAAGAATCACATTGACCTTTCCAAGTCACAGGCGGTGGTGCATACTGTGGAGCGCTCTGTTCAGTCTACTCCATCCTGACTCACTGCTGTTCACTCCTGCTGAGGAACAAGTCAGTCAGGAAGCCGCACCTTAGCCATAGCATTTAAAGATACTGGAAAGATGTCCAAAGTGGAGATTCACCAAATTTGAATCACAGTCACTAGCAGCAACGTGAAGTCTCTGGTAAAGATTTGTGCAGACTTGATCAGAGGCAGGAAGGAAATGAATCGGAAAGTAAAAGGATCATTGTGCATGGGTACCAAGACATTGAGAATCACTACCAGAAAAATATCTTGTGGTGAAGGTTCCAAGACAAGGGGGTCATTTCCAAACAAGGATCCACAAGCCACTCATTGATTTACACAGTCCTTCTGAGATTGTTAAGCAGATTACTTCCATCAGTATTAAACCAGGAGAGGAGGATGAAGTCACCATTACAGATGTCTAAGTCAACTGTTTCAATAAATTGACTTAATTAAAAAAAATCACATTGAATCTTTAGCCATATCAATTCTTTACCTTATGGACATGGAAATGTTTCATCTACATGGGTCAGCTATAATTGGTTTATGAGTGTTGTATAGCATTAAGGATGGTAAGTGTTGGTGAATGTGCAGAGGAATGGAGTCATTACCCATTGTTACCAGATGGTAAAGTAATGTTGTCCTTAATTGGAGGCTCTTAAGCCTTGAAGAAGAAATACCTATGGGCCAAAAGGTGTCATCTACATCCCAAAGAACTAAAATAGTCCTTCTACTCCCACGCTCATTTCAGCCTTGTTCATGAGAGCTGGGGTTTGGTAATAATTGCCAACAGGTAATTGAATGGATAGAAAAAATAGATTGAAATATCTATTCAGCTTTAAAGAAGAAGCAAATATATCTTCTTGCAGTGACATGTAAAAGAACTTGAAGATACATTCTAGGTAAAACAACTTAGGCCCAGAATGACAAATAGTACTAATTAGGTGGACATGAAGGCCATAAAAAGGAAAGAATAAGAGATAAAGTAATTCAGTTATCAAAAGCAGACTACTGGTGATGGGGGCTGAGGTGAAGGAGGGAGTGGGCCTATAACCCAAGGCATTCATTGGTAGATACGAGATGAATTTGTTATACAGGTTGGCATTACCTGGGTGACTGTAGTAACAACACTGTATCAGCATAGTCACTGTAGAAACACTGTATCTGCATGGTGACTGTAGTAACAACACTGTCTCAGCATGGGAACTGAAGGAACAACACTGCATCTGCATGGTGACTTTAGTAGCACTGTAAAGCATAGTGACTGTAGAAACACTGTATCTGCATGGTGACTATAGTAACAATACTGTATCAGTATGGTGACTGGAGCAGCAACACAGCCTTAGTGCAGTGACTGTAGTAACAACCCTGTATTATCATGGTGACTACAGTAACAACACAGCCTCAGCATGGTGACTGGAGCAGCAATACTCCCTCAGCATGGTGACTGGAGCAATAACACTGTATCAGCATGGTGACTGGAGCAGCAACATTGTATCAGCATGGTAACTATAGTAACAACATAGTCTCAGCAAGGTGACTAAAGCGGCAACACAGCCTCAGCACGGTGACTGTAGTAACAACACTGTATCAGCTTGGTGACTGTAGTAACAACCCTGTTCTACATGGTGACTATAGTAACAACACAGTCTCAGCATGGTAACTGGAGCAGCAACAACAGTCTGCAGTAACAACAATGTATCAGCATAGTGACTGCAGTAACAACACTGCCTCAGCATGGTGACTGTAGTAACAACACTGCTTCAGCATGGTGACTAATAACCACCTTCAATAGAATGGCAACAATACCAGTAATATTGCATCATTCACTGGAGATGTTCTTGGATTTTTCTCTAGTAATTTATTAAAAAATGGCAATTTGGATATGATAGTTCTTTTTTTTGTATTATTAAGGAAAGAACTCTGAGGCAGACTGTAATGTAGTCTGTAGGATGCTGTTCTCTTGACTGTTTCCATGGGCTTGCTCCTGTGGCTGGTTTTGACTTTCATCTGACAGAACTGTTTTTATTAAAGTGCTATTGACCTGCTAAAAAACCTCAACTGTGATCTGTAGTTCAAGGTCTGTGAAGATTAATGTGATTATTTTTAATCATCATTTTCTAGACTGAAAGGGCATCTAAATATGTGAACTATATTTTGTAGCTTTCATTTATGTAGCAACTTATTATGAATAAATAATACTTGGAGAAAATTTAGTCATGCCTTGGAAACCTATTTAAAATGATTTGTATGCCTCAGATGACAAAAAAATCATAATACAACTGAAGATATTTGGAGTCAAATAACAACAGAATCTCTTCAGATTCATTTCAAGAAATTTGCATAAGAAACTTTAGTTAGTACCTCATGATCCAGCTACATCTCTGTTGTGCCACCATCTGGGACCAAACTCCAACATATGAGCCTCAGGGGAGACACTCACTAATCGGCGAGTAAGAGTTAGATGGAAAGTTAACGAACCAAGTGTTGAGTTCAAAAGTGTGAAAGCAAACCCACAAAGCAGAGATAGCAATAAAGGAAGAGATAAAAACAAGTCAAGAGATTAATGAAATATGCAATAAATGCCTGAAGAAGATACACAGATACATGAAGTCATAGTCTGTAAAAGAACACTTGAATATTTACCAATCTTAGAAAAAAAATGGGCCAAAGTCAGACGTGTTAACACTGAGGAACAAAGACACAAAGGAAAACAGACTTACCCTAGAAAAACATTCAATAATCAGAGAGAAGTGAACAACAGTGGCTGGGTTTAAATGACGATTATTAACATTGATAGAGAGGAAACAACACCAACATTAATAGAGAGGAAACAACACCAAGACTAATTCTGAAAACAGCCCCAGGTACCAAGTACTCAAGATTTACTGCAAATACTAGTCAGTCTTCTCATGGTGGGCAATTTGTCCTTCTGATCCAAAAGTTGGAAAGACAGTGTCTTAGTCAGGGTTACTATTCCTGCACAAAGCATCATGACCAAGAAGTAAGTTGGGGAGGGAGGGTTTATTCAGCTTACACTTTCACATTGCTGTTCATCACCAAAGGAAGTCAGGACTGGAATTCAAGCAGGTCAGGAAGCAGGAGCTGACTCAGAGGCCATGGAGGGATGTTGCTTACTGGCTTGCTCCCCTGGCTTGCTCAGCTTGCTTTCTTATAGAACCCAGGACTACCAGCTCAGGAATGGCACCACCCACAATGGGCCCTCCCACCCTTGATCACTAATTGAAAAAATGTCTTACAGCTGGATCTCATGGAGGCATTTTCCCAAAGGAAGCTCCTTTCTCTGATAACTCCAGCTTGTGTCAAGTTGACACATAAAACCAGCCAGTACAGACAGGAAGACATTTTGAAGCTGGTTGAGTAGGGACCAAGTAGGTAAAGACAACATAGGTCAGAGAAGGTACACCCAGTCTCACACAGGACATAGACTTAGAACCTTTAACCTGTGAGCCCAGCCATGAATAAAAGAGAGGCACAAAATGTATAAAAATGCATGCAGGTGCGTTTTCACACATGTGCGTTTTACAGACACACAAAGGGTTCTCCTCAGTGCTACACAACTTCAGGATTAAAAAGTGCTAGAAAACGTTCATTATACTATGAAAATCCCGTGACTCCATGTGAGCCCTGGCATTGGTGCCATTAATTGTGTCTTTAAACACTCAGCAGTACACAGTGAAAGTTTATGTTTTGTTTTATCTCAGAAGAATACTTCATAGTTGGCATGTGAGGAATAATTTGAGGCACTCATGAAATAACGAGTGGTGATAATGGCTATGAAAGCAAGTAATAAAAGTTAACATACCTGAGAGTTCCTTAGGTCTCCTTTTATAGATTTGCCTAATTCCCATCAGCAGACAGCAGTGGGGCTGGAATCTGACTCATACGATGTGTGTGGTAGTAGACACTATCCCATCTCATGAAAATGAAGATGCCCACACTCAGATGTACCCCCAACAGCTTCGGTGAACATGGAATGTTAGTACCAGCCCCATGAAGAGCTAATTCATCAAAGGGGTCTTCTCTGGGTGAGATGAGCTTAGTTGCTGTCTGTATGAATCACACTGTAGACAAGGCTGTGTCACACTAATTTATATGCAGGAACCCACCCACCCCACAAGGACCAGAGTTGTTGTTAAGTCATCAGACTAACAGCCTCATGCCTTCACACCCCAAAGAGCTCCTTCATTTCTCCCTTCACTTGAAGACAGTAAAAACTTACTGTTGGAAAGCCAGGAAAGCAGGTTCTCACCAGACACAGAGTCTGACAGCACCTTAATTCCAACTCTCTAGAAAATAAACTTCTCTTGTTCTTCAGCCAGGTCAATTGTGACATTTTGTTATAGCACTCAGAGTAAGACATCATGGAAATACTTCTCTTTGTTGATACCCTTGATCAGCTTTTCCCTTCTTTGTTTGAGTTATTTTCTCCTTTACAGATGCTTCTGTGGGGCCTCTGAATTTGTGGGCAACCAAAACACTATCTCAGACTCTATCTCTTAGAAACCCAACCTGAGACATTTGCTGCTAACCTACACCACTTCTAATACAAGAAAAACTAATTTTTCATTTGATAATATGAATTGATAATCTTATTCAAGTCCATACATGGCTCTGGTTTGTTTGCCTCTACTGTTCCATAAAAACTTGATGACATGGGCAAACCCAGGCTTTTATGACACTCCTCCTACTGATGGAAACTGGGCCTGGTTGGAGTCACGGGATTTTCATAGTATAATGAACGTTTTCTAGCACTTTTTAATCCTGCAGGTGTGTACCACTGAGGAGAACCCTTTGTGTGTCTGTAAAACGCACATGTGTGAAAACGCACCTGCATGCATTTTTATACATTTTGTGCCTCTCTTTTATTTGTGGCTGGGCTCACAGGTTAAAGGTTCTAAGTCTATGTCCTGTGTGAGACTGGGTGTACCTTCTCTGACCTATGTTGTCTTTACCTACTTGGTCCCTACTCAACCAGCTTCAAAAGGAATCAAAATGTCTTCCTGTCTGTATTGGCTGGTTTCCTATATGTGGAGGAGATCTGCCTTGAGGGGACTCAAGAATTAAATAGTTGAGGTGAGGTGTAGGGCACTGACACGGTGTATTCTTCTGAAAATGACATCTGTGTTCTAGAGTCCAGCAGTTCAAAGATGGGACGTGGTGCCACTGACCAGTTGCTTACTCCATGTACAGCTTCGTGGTTACAGTTTCCCAACTATGTCAGTTTGTTTGCCTGCTGGTTTAACAAGATACCAAAAGCTAAGTACTTATAAAGATAAGAGGTTTACTTGCATGTAAGTCATCACATTGTTGCTTGAGGGCTTTCCTGACTTGGCTCCTTGCCAGCAGGTCCAGGCAAGAGAAGAGCGGTCCCTGTCCTTCTGGGTCTCTCTCTCTCTCTCTCTCTCTCTCTCTCTCTCTCTCTCTCTCTCTCTCTCTCTCT
>NW_021605262.1:1746146-1840704 GCF_004785775.1 Grammomys surdaster | reverse complement strand
AGAGAGAGAGAGAGAGAGAGAGAGAGAGAGAGAGAGAGAGAGAGAGAAAGAGACAGACAGAGACAGAGAGACAGACACAGACAGACACAGACAGAGAGCAAGCAAGCAGAGTCCTGTGATAAATATGAATTGACTGAGAGGTTTTGCTTGGGGAGGGGAATCTCCTTTAGGGAGATCTGGTTGCTAAGGACCGGCAGGCAGAGGAACACCAGGAGGAATAGGCCTTGGGCATAAAGCAGCTTGGAGTACTACTGTACTCCAGTGAGGTGGGGTGCTGGGGAGCTACCTCATGGGCAAGAGCCAGGTACTCGATAGACATCCAGAGCAGGCTAGAGAGCAGGACGTTCTACTCACTCCAGGTTAAACCCTTGCTGCTGTGGATCTTGGATGGATGAATGAGGCACAGCCAAGACCCCAGGAAGGAGCAGGTGGGAACTCAGTAGCACCTGATGCTGAACACACTGTGGCTATACAAAGATGCTTTTCTGTCATTCAAATTGGAAATGTGAGACACTGGGACCCCTGGCATTTCCTCGGGTATGGGCTCATGTAAGAGGGAGAAGGACTCCAGTTTTTGAGACTTCTGTTAGATGCTATGGAGAAACCATTAATACTTTGAGTCAGGCGGGCCACATATGCAGTATTTACATCTTGCCTTGAAAGCTGCAGCCATGAAGAGCTGATGCGGATGAGGAGAGACTGTTCCCTGCATGTGTTGTGGGGGCAGCCTCTGTAGGACCAAAGCGTCAGTTAGGTTTATCCGAGTGAACTTAGCACTTGGTCCACATCTTGATACTGCTTTATCCTGCCCTGTGTTTACTGGTTGGGTGGGAACATGAGCAGTCCTAAGATGAAGTGCACACACCCAAGGTCCCCTGCACACCCCCCTGCCTCGTATCCTCACACTGCTCCTTTTGCCTTTTGCTTCCCTTTGAAGACCACGGCTCTGCAGCCAAGTCCAATTTGGTCTTGTTTGATTCAACACTCATTCTCCAGCTCTCCCCGTCTCCTTGAACAGATGACGCCACTCACTTTAGTGACGGGTTATAAGGAAGGTATGTGACATAGTTGAAGTGGTAGGAAAGAGAACGGTGAGAAAGAAATCCGTTTCCTGGGAGGACAGCCTGCACCCTGTCCATGGTGGTTTCCTGGGGAGCATGGGAATCTGTAGGACTGAGGTCCCTAGGAATGGCTCTCTCCTGCTGCATCTTCGCAGTTGCTGTCTCAGAACCACAGTAGTATCATGTCCTGTCTTCCAATAAAGCTAGACCCTCACGCTCCTCTTCAGGACATCCACCAAAGAAGCTTCACCAGCAGGGAGGGAGCCCCCTCTAATCCAATCCATCCCTTTAAAATGAGTTTCAAAATCAACTTTCTTACAGACTAAACTGGGATTATGCAACTTGGAAGGTCATTGGATTTAGAGACAAAGAAATGGAGGATTAATTCCCACTTCTGCCCATGGCTGCTTAAAGCTGTTAGGACAGTCGGGTACGCAAAGTTGTCTGCTTCTCCACATATTGCCCTGCCAATGTTTCCCATCTGGTTTTGCAAGTCGGCGTGCCTGGAACTGATGTGTGACAGTGTGATATCTCTGGGGGAACCGGGCCTTTTAATCATGCGCTACTCACTTAATATGGCTTTGTCTGCACTTTGGAGTATTATAAATATTTGTATAATTTACATCTTTTTGCAGTAATGTGCCACTTAAATGGCCTCTGGTATGAAATTCTCACCAGAAAGCATTAATGGTGACATTTTACTAATGTTCCGCAAGTTGCTGTGAAAATAATTAAGATCCTGAGGTGTGGGCTAATCATACACTAGGTGAGAAAATGACTAATTGTTCTAAATAATTAACTTATATTTTGATGACTGAATTTTCCTTTTTTCCTTTTCAGTTGTGAATATCAGACAGACAGATGTGGCTGGAGAAGCCACTCATATTGACAGAGGACACTCCTGCCTTTTGGTTGTTCTTTTGGTTCAGGGGTCAGAGTTGCTTCCTACTGCCCTTACCCCTCTCACTGTCCTGTTGCTTCTATCCTGTCAGCTGTACTGTTGATTACAGGAGAGTCAGCCATTGTCCTAGGCAGCCTGGGCTCCTCAGTCAACAGTGGCTCATCATGGCAGTGGGGATGCTCACTCTCTGGATTTCTGCTCTCCTAGAGCACTGTTTGCATGAGAACTTCCAGGAGAGATCTTGACAAGGCCTCTCCCCCACTTCTGACACTGATTATGATTTCGAAATAAGAATGGTCCACTTCTGGTGTCTTATCTATTCATTTGTGGACTTAACTTTGCTAATTATCCAGTGGCCATCTTCCACTGAGTCCTTAGGTCTTCATTCAAACTGGTTTTCAGAACACGGATGGATCCACAGCTCTGCAGAAGTCTCCTCTAAAGGAGCTGTGGCCCCAATATCTAGTTGTTGGCTCTGCTCAATTGGCCAGCTTCTCATCAGCAACATCTCTGCCCCAGATTCTGTTGAGTGCTTATGGGTCTGTTTCCATGGCTCTTCAGGAGACCATACATAGGCACAGCTATGGTTCTTTTAGAAGATCCATGTCCATAGTCTTAGTGTGGAGACTATCAGCCATCAGGATGATTGTCAGTCTCAACACAGAACCCTTCCAGAAGATAAAAGACATGCCTCAGGATTCTAGCCCCTTTCTGAATCAGTCCTCATCTCATTTGGCTGCAAAACCTTTCCTAAATATCCCAAGGTCACAGCTCAGATGGACATCAATGTCCCTTGTTAAACACAGCCAGTACTGGAACTCATGGAATAAACCAGGCCAGAAGATGGCGTCCCCAAGCCCTCCATATACTTCTCTGTGACCTGCTGAGTCATGAATGTTGATTCTTCTAGTGTTCTGGGAGGAGTGAGGTTTAATCCTTCATCTTACCTTGTCTGTAAGGTGGTGGGGTTAGTGAGGCCCTCAGCATTTAAGCCTCACCTCTCTTGATCACTGGGATGTGTTATACCATGTGGGTTGGCACTGTGCTAGGGACAGGATGCTCTGCTCTGCCTTAGGTTTTGTGTAATAAAAGGATCCACATAAGAGGAGATCATAGCTGTGTAAGCAATACGTCATCAAGAAAAGCATACAAGTCATAAGCTTTGAAAATATTTTTGACCTGGCTGTTTGCAAAGAATATAGATTTACTCTCATTTCTTTTTTAATAAAAACCCGAGTAGAACTATTTGGTCACATGGTAGGCACAGTTCAGTTGTGTGAGGGGTGCTAAGGATATATCCATGGAAAGTGTAAGCCCTCACACTCCTACTGACAGTGTGTGGAAGTGCATGCTGGAACACATCCTTTCAAATAGCTCCATGTCCAGTTGTGTAGTTGGTGCTGGCTCTGGCCATTTTGGTGCAGTGAGAGGACTATGGTGTTCTCATCTGCAGTGTCCATGGTCCACTAAAGAGCTCTTATCTATCACAGTGGAAACGTCCTCTTACACTATCTACTGATGCGCTATAGCTTTACCTTTTGACTTGGGTCTTTTATATGTGGTGTGCAACAAGGGAAATGTTTTGTTTAAACAGATTTCTTCATGTAATTACTGGAAAATCAATTAGATTTTTTTAAAAAAAGCAATCTGCTACTAAAACAAATCAGCATTTAGTGTGGGCTACTATTAGCCTCTTCAGTTGTTCCTGTGGCTGTCTGTCTGTCTGTTCACTCACAGTAGTAGAATCATACTGACATCTTGTGGAGTGACACCTCTTCAGCTTTCTCGGAATTGTTTTTGGATGTCTTGAGTCTTTGTAGTTCTATATAATATTTAGACTCAGTTTCTCTGCATTTAGATTAAAATCCCACTACAGCCATATTCATTTTCTAAATAAATTTGAATAACATGGAAATATGGTTTTTTCTTTCTTTTTTTATTGGCTATTTTATTTATTTACATTTCAGATGTCATCCCCTTTCCCCATTTCCCCTCCCTAGAAACTTCTCTCCCACTTCCCCTCCTCCTTTTTGCTTTTATACCATTTTAATTACATGCAAGTATTCAGGTCATTTCTAGGTTGAGGGACTAGCAATATAATAGATGCAAATAGTCAAGAAACAAGCAAGACAATAAACAACGATAGTCAAAAAACAAGCAAGGCAATAAACAAAATTCTGTGAACATTCCTGTGATCACTGTTTCTAAGGGCTTATCAGGATGACCAAAACATCTGGGCCAACTTCTTTGTCCTAGCCCAAAGTCATTTTCATGTTTGAAGCCTACTTCCTTGTTCTGGCCTAATGTCAGATTCCTGCCTAAAATTACTTCTTTGTTCTAGCCTAAGATTTAGATTCCTGCCTGAAGCCTACTTCCTTGTCCTTGGCCAATGCCATTTTTCTGCCAAGCAGCCCATTTCCTTGTCCTTGGCCCATGTCATGTTTTCTGACAAGGTATTTTTACTTGGTTCCTATATAATGATCCTGGCAATATTCTATAGATTTGTTAAGGAAGTGAAAATCTCAGTTAAGAAAGTGATAATTTGGAAGGAGAAAGAAGATCAGGAGATGGTAGAAAATACCAATGCATCAGTTACTAAAACCTCCAGGGGTTGAGCCAGCATTGCACCCTCAGAGGTGGGTGACTGATGAAAGGTGTTGAAGTTTCAATACCAAAAAAGGAAAGAAAACTTCAAAAATAGAACATTACAATGTGTGTGTGTGTGTGTGTGTGTGTGTGTGAGAGAGAGAGAGAGAGAGAGAGAGACTTAGTTCCAAGTGTGGTGTGAGTACAAACACAGAGCCTCAGAAGTAGGAGCCACTTCTTTAAAAGAGAAAAACAGAAAATATATACTGTAATGTCAGTAACAGAAAGCAGGAGAGAAAATGAGAGGGAGTAGGAGAAGTGGGGGAAAGAAGGAGAAAAAAGAGAGAGGGAGAGGGAGAGGGAGATGGAGAGGGAGAAGGAGAGGGAGAGAGAGAAAGCATATTCGAGGAACAAATCTGTGAGGAGGCAGGGAGCAGGAAGATCATAGGGAGAGGACCCAAAACAGACTAAAATCCACAATTAACACCAAGCTCATCATTTAGAGAACTTGCTTTCCAAACAGACAGGAATACCGGAATTTCCTATCATAGTGGGCAGACTCTGGGCAAACCCTCTCTTTCAGCACTGGACTGGACTTCTGGTAAGATGCTATTTTTAAGACTACTGTTAAGTCAGAGACAAAGTGGATCTAAACGCAAAAACGTATCCTTGCATGACTCTCTGTGGAGCTCACTAGGACTCGCTCTAGGAATTCAGGACAAGTGTCAGAGGAACTAACTCTGGAATGTGTGCTACAAAATCCTTCTAGTTAGAGGAATACAGAAGCCTGCAGCCAGATCTGTAGAGTGCTTCACCTGGTGTATTGCCTGTCTGAGCCTTAGACTGGAGTGGGGCTCCATAGCTCCATGGAAGAATGGCCAGCTGTGGTAAGAACTGGAAGATGCTCAGGTCTAAGGCCAGTGGGAATCTTGCTGACCGATCTAGTGAGTACCCAGAGAAGGGAAGACCACAGAGTAATAATGACTGCAGACTACACCCTCTAACTGCAAGGGAAACAGCACAAAATTCAAAACAGAAAACAAGATAACACAGATGCTCTGCTCTCATGGGTGGACACCAACCTAAGTATCCAGAGAAGGAAAAGAAAGACATACAAGCTCTACCTTCCCACCAGGATAGCAACATCCCTGGGACAAGCAATTAGTGGTTATTTTTAATCTTTTAAGTACTGTTATTTTCATTTCTTCCTATCCCACCACCCTCCTTTGGCATCTTGTTTGACTACAGGCTTTTGTGTAAAGACTGCTTAAATGGGACAGTCAGACCAACAGTATATAGACATAGTAAACCTTATGCTGTTCTCTCTTGTTCACTCTTAGACTTCCTCAGTTTTGCAGACAAGCTTGTCTGTCCAGCCCTACTCTTTGGATTTCTCTCTCTCTCTCTCTCTCTCTCTCTCTCTCTCTCTCTCTCTCTCCCTCCCTCCCTCCCTCCCTCCCTCCCTCCATCTATCTCTATCTCTATCTCTATCTCTATCTCTATCTCTATCTCTATCTCTATCTCTATCTCTATCTCTATCTCTATCTCTATCCCTATCCCTATCTCTCCCTTTCTCTCTTTCAGAGATGGGCACTCCTAAAGGGAACAGTTAGCTTGGGACAAAGGAATCTCCTTGCCTCAGGGCCCCACATGCTGGCATTGTTTTAAGTAGTTTGATTGTTCTTTTTAGTCTACCATTGGAAGCAGGTATTCTATCTCCCCTTTCTCCTTCCCCTTTCTATTTACTCCGCCCTGTACTGCTACATTTATATCTCTTGCTCCAGACTGCTACATTTATATCTCTTGCTCCAGACTGCTACATTTGTATCTCTTGCTCCAGACTGCTACATTTGTATTGCTTGCTCAAATACTAATTGTTAGTCTCACTCTGCTACTTTTCGTTTTCACCCTTGGTAACTAGTATCTTACCCTATCTCCCTCACCAACTTCCTTATCTATTATTTCCCCACGGTTATTAGAGATGAAGGAGTGATGCGTTTAGCTGATCGTTACTTTAATTTCAAGGTGAGTTTCTTCACCAGTCACAGCTGCTTCTGTAGCTGGTTTTACAGGCTCAGAGTATTGCTAGTGAACATGAGTAGAATGAGGCTCATGGCTACCTATTGAGGGTTCTTCATCCCTGTTCCAGCAGACAGTAATTACACTTCTGCCACACTGTAAGCTAGTCTTACCTGAACATTGTAGCCACTTCAACTGAACGAATACAATGATTTAAAAAGTCAAACCAATGACAAGATCCCAGATGTTTGGGTTTCAGCACAGAGTCAAGAGACACAGAAAAAGTAAAAGAAACACCACTCCTCTAAAAATGACAAGTGCCACAGAAATGGCTTTCAGTGAGAGTGTGGTAAATGGAATCCCAGACAAAGAATTTAATAGAATGATTTCAAGAGTGTTCAGTGAAATCAAATGAAGCATAAACTCTCAAATGAAATAAAAGAAAATACAAATAAATAAAAAGAAAGATAATATAAATTTCAAAAGATTAATTCAGTGAAACAAATACTGAAAAAGCCAAATTGAAGAAATTTTTAATTTTATGCATTATGTATATATTTAAAAACATAAAAAAATACTTCTGTCGATCACATTTTCTTCTTATCTTGCTCCCCCTCTGACCAGACTTATCTTTCCTAGGAAATGTCCCTCCTATTTTCTTCTTTTTGTCATAATTTATTTATTTGCTTATTAACATTATATCCCAATATCAGTCCCCCTTCCCCTCTCCTCCCACTCCTGCCCTTACAAATCCCTTCTCGGAGAAGGGGAAGCTCTGCCTTGGGAACCACCCCACCCTGGGACATCTAGTCCCCTCAGAACTAAGCATTTCCTCTCCCACTGAGTGCCAACCAGGCAGTCCAGGTAGAGGAAAGTGATCCAATGACAGGCAACAGAGTCAGAGACAGCCCCTACTCCAATTGTTAGAAAATCCACGTGAAGACCAACTGTACATCTGCTATAAATATGGGGGTAGGGGAGGTCCAGCCCCTGCATGATCTTTGGTTGGTCTTCAGTCTCTGTGAGCCCACATGGGCCCAGATTAGTTGACTCTGCCCTGTCTTGTGGTGGTGTCCTTGACCCCTCAGGCTCACTCAATTCTAATCGCACTCTTCCACAAGACTCCTTGAGCTCGCCCTGAGGTTTGATTTTGGGTCTCTGCACCTGTTTCCATCTGCTGATCGATGAGGTAGTTATGCCAGATTTCTGTTTGCAAGTATAGCCCAGTACCCTTTAATGGTGTCAGGAGTTGGCTCTCTCGCATGGTGTGGGTCTCAAGGTGTGCCAGTCATTGGTTGGACTTTTTCTCAGTCTCTGCTCCATCTTTACACCTGTGCATCTTTTAAACAGGACAATTTTTGAGTTGAAAGTTTTGTGGATAGGTTGATACAACCCTTCTCCCATTGGAAGTCCTTCTGGCTACAGGAGGTGGCCGCTTCAGTCTTCTTCCCCCTTGACTGGTAGAAATCAAAGCTAGGGTCACTATTGTAGACTCTCTGTAGCTTCCCCTATCCCAGGTCTCCAGCTAATCCCAGAGATTTCTCCCACTGACTTTCATTTTACCTCCCTGCTCATACTTACCCTTCTCTTCTTACACCAGATTGCTATCTATGTTCCCTTCCTCGCACCCTTTCCAAGGTTGCTTCTCTTCATCCACCTTTGCTGACTATTTTGTTTAACCTTCTGAGTGAACTTCATACATCCTTCCTTGGGCCCTTCTTATTATCCAGCTTTTTGGGGGTCTGTGAATTCCAGTATGGTTATCCTACATTTTATGGCTAATGTCCAATCAAAAGTGAATAAATACCATATGTGTCTTTCAGGATCTAGGTTACCTCATTCAAGACGATATTATTAAGTTCCATCCATCTGCCTACAAATTTCATGATGTCCTTGTTTTTAATAGTTGAGTAGTATTCCACTATGTAAATGTACCACATTTTCTTTATCCAATTTTTCAGTTGAGGGCATCTAGGTTGTTCCCAGTTTCTGGCTATTACAAATACAGCTGCTATGAACATAGTTGAGCAAGTGTACCTGTGGTATTATGGACATCTTTTGGATATATAACCAGAAGTAGTATAGCTGGGTCTTGAGGTAGGACCATTCCCAATTTTCTGGGAAACCACCAAACCGAGTTCTAAAGTGGTTGTACAAGCTTGCATTCCACCAGCAATGGAGGAATGTTCTTCTTGTTCCACATCCTCACCAGCATGTGCTGTCACTTGAGTTTTTGATCATAGCCATTCTGATGGTTGAAAGATGGAATCTCAGAGACCTTTTGGTTTGCATTTCTATAATGACTAAGGACACTGAAGATTTTTAAAGTGCTTCTTGGCCATTTGAGACTCCGCTATTGAGAATTCTGTTTAGGTCTGTATCACATGTTTTAGTTGGGTTAGTTGTTTTGTTGGAGTCTAATTTCTTGAGTTTTCAATATTAGGCCACTCTCAGATGCAGTGTTGGTGAAGATACTTTACGAATCTGTAAGCTCTTATTTTATGCGATTAATGGTGTCCTTATCCTTGTAAAAGCTTTTCAGTTCATGAGGTCCTAGTTATTAATTGTTGATCCTAATTGCCTGAGCCATTAGTATTCTGTTCAGAAATTTGTCTTTCATGCCAATGACATCAGGGCTCTTTGCCAATTTCTCTTCTGTTACATTTAGTCTGTCTGGTTTTATGTTGATGCCTTTGGTCAACTTGGACTTGAACTTTGTGCAGAGTGATAAATATGGGTCTATTTGCATTCTTCTACATGTAGACATCCAGTTAAATTAGAATCATTTGTTGATTCTTTCTTTTTTTCATTGTATGGTTTTGGTGTCTTTTTCAGATACCTAGTCTCAATAGGTGTGTGAGTTTATTTCTGGGTCTTCAATTTTATTCCATTGATGAACCTGTCTGTTTTTATGCCAATACCATCAGGTTTTTATTACCATTGCCTTGTAGCATAGCTTGAAATCAGGCATCATGCTTCCTTCAGAAGTTTTTTGTTTGTATGTATGTTTGTTTTTTGAAATTAATTTTTTATTGGATATTTTATTTACATTTCAGATGTTATCCCCTTTCCCCATTTCCTCCCCACCCAGAAGCCCCCTTCCTCTTGCTTCTATGAGGGCTTGTCCCCACCCACTCGATCACTCCCACCTCCCCACCCTCAAATTCCCTCACACTGGGTCATCCAGCCTTCAGGGGACCAAGGACCTCCTCTCCCACCTATGCCAGACAAGGCCATCCTCTCCTACATATATATACAACTGGAGTCATGGGTCCCTCCCTAAGTGCTTCCAGGCTGGAGGTTTAGAACCTGGGAGCTCTGGTTGGTTGGTATTGTTGCTCTCCCCATGAGGCCGCAAACCCCTTCAGCTCCTTCAGTCTTCTCTCTAACTCCTTGTTTATTTGTTTGTTTGTTTTACAGGATTGTTTTAGCTATCCTGTTTGTTGTTGTTGTTGTTTTTCTTTTTTCATATGATGCTGAGAATTCCTCTTTCAAGGTCTGTAAAGAATTGTGTTGGAATTTTGATGGAGGCTGCACTGAATCTGTAGATTCCTTTTGGTAAGATGGTTATCTTTACTATTTTAATTTTACCAATCCATGACCAGGAGAGATCTCTCCATCTTCTGATATCTTCTTCAATTTCTTTCTTCAGAGAATTGAAGTTCTTGTCATACAGCTCTTTCATTTGTTTGGTTGGAGTTACATCAAGATATTTTATATTATTTGTGGCTATTGTAAAGGGTGTTATTTCCTTAATTTCTTTCTCAGCCAATATATCATTTGTGTAAAGGAAGGCTACTGCTTCTTTGGAGTTGCTTTTGTATCCAGCCACTTTGCTGAAGGGGTTTATCAGCTGTAGGAGTTCTCTAGTAGAATTTTTCACTCATGCATACTATCATATCTTCTACAAATAGTAATACTTTGGCTGTTCCTTTCCTTTTTATATGCCCTTGGTCTCCATTATTTGTCTTATTGCTCTAGCTAGAATTTCAAGAACTATATTCAATAGACAGGGAGGAAGTAAGCAGCCTTGTCTAGTCCCTGATTTTAGCTTTAAGTTTCTGTCCATTAAATTTAATGTTGGTTATTGGCTTTCTGGTGTGTTGCTTTTATTATGTTTATGCATGCACCTTGTATCCCTGATCTTGCCAAGACTTTTAAAATCAAAGATTATTGGATTTTGTCAAAGGATTTTTTCAGCATCTAGTGAGATGATTTTGTGATTTTTTTCTTTCAGTTTGTTTATATGGTAGATTATATTGATAGATTTGTAGGAGGAGCTAAGGTGGGAGGTGTTAGGAGAGGAAGAGGAAGAGGAAGAGGAGGAGTTAGGAGGAGAAGAGGAAATGGAAGAGGAGGAACTGGGAGAATGAGACAGAGAGGAGATGAAGGCGGATGTTCACATGTCTGTAGAAGTCAAAGATAGTTGGTATATCTAGGTTGGGTATTGGGTTACTCTTCTGATTGTATGGGTATCTTGTTACTGATCATCACTAAATATATAAGCCTTTGAATAATCTATAAGAATTAGAGTCTCATTCTCTTATGGGCCTGCATGGATGATGGAATGGTCTGCGCAATGTCCTGCCTTGAAGAGACAGCATGGAAGATTGACAGAGCCATCTCTCATGCTGGGGTCTTGTGGGTGGCAGGGCTGGTTTTCTAGTTGGCCATTTCTAGCTGCACCATGCATGTGACCTCTGGCCGAGAAACATGGCAGCTGGACTAGGCAGAGCCTCTGCAGCTTAGATAGTAGGCCTGGCCAGGGTCTGTTTTTTAAAATAATTACTACAACATAGATTTTTTTTTTTGTATATTGAACCACCCCTGCATCCTGGGATGCAGCCTACTTGATCATGGTGGATGAAGTTTTTGATGTGTTCCTGGATTCGATTTACTAATGTTTTATTGAGTATTTTTGCATCAATATTTATAAGGGAAATTGGTCTAAAATACTCTTTCTTTGTTGAGTTTTTGTGTAGCTTAACTATCAGGTTGACTGTGGTCTTATAGAATGATTTTGGCAATGTTCCTTCTTTTTATACTTTGTGGAATGGTTTGAGGAGTGTTGGTATTAGATCTTCTTTGATTGTCTGTTAGAATTCTGTACTAATACCATGTGGCCTTGAGACTTTTTTTTGGCTGGGAGACTTTTAATAACTGTTTCATCCCTGACCCTATGATCCATGACAGAGAGTTGTTCAGTGTCCATAGCTTTCTATTTTTTCTGTTGTTGAAATCTAGCTTTAATCCATGGTTGCTTGATAGGATACAAGAAATTTTTTTCTTTTTTTTTTTGTACATGTTCAGTCTTGCTTTATGACTGACTGTAATGTCAACTTTGAAGAAATTTTCATGAGGTGCTGAGAAGGTATAATCTTTTGTGTTTGGGTGAAATATTCTGTAGATATCTGTTAGGTCCATTTGATCCATAATGCCAGTGAGTTTAATTATTTCTCTGTTTAGTTTCCTTCCCAATGACCTGTCAGTTGGTGAGAATAGAGTGTTGAAGCCTCCCACTATTCATGTGTGGGGTTCAATGTGCCATTTAAACTTCAGCAGTGTTTCTTTTATGAATGTGGGTGCACTTGCATTTGGGGCATAGATGTACAGAACTGAGATGTTATCTTGGTGAATTTTTCCTTTGGTAAGTATAAAGTGTCCTTCCCTCTCTATTTTGATTAATTTTCATCAAAAATCTTTGTATTCGATATTGGAATGGCTACTCCCAACTGACTATTGGATCTACTTGCTTGGAAAACATTTTCTAGCCCTTTACTCTGAGGTAATGTCTCTCTTACTCAAGTATGTCTCTTGTACTCAACGATATATTCTTTTCTGACATCCATTCTGTTAGCCTGTGTCTTTCTATTGGGTGATTGAGTCCATTGATGTTGAGAGATATTAATGGCCAATGATTGTTAATTTGTTAATTCCTGGTATTTTGATGTTTGTGATGTTAGTATGTGTGTCTGAGAGAGAAAGATTGTGTGTGAGTGTGTATGTGTGCACATGTGTATGTTTCCCTTTGTTTTCACAAACAAAATATTATTTTCGTGTGGAATTATTTATTTCCTGTGTTTTCTTGTGTATAGTTCATATCCTTGTGTTGGAGTTTTCCTTCAAGTATTTTCTGTAGGGCTGGATTTTTGAATAGATATTGTTTAAATTTGGTTTTGTCTTGGAGTATCTCAGTTTTTCCATATATGGTGATTGAGAGATTTCCTTGGTATAATAGTCTAGGCTAGCATTTGTGTCTTAGTGTCAGCAAGACATCAGTCCAGGTGCTTCTAGCTTTTAGAGTCTCTGTTGAGAAGTCTGGTGTAATTTTGATATGCCTACCTTTGTACATTACTTGGCCTTTATTCTTGTAGCTTTTAATATTCTTTCTTTGTTATATGGATTTTGTGTTTGGATTATTATGTGGCAGGAGGATTTTCTTTTCTGGTCCAATCTAATTGGTGTTCTCTAAACTTCATGTAAGTTCATAGGCAACTCTTTCTTTAGGTTGGGGAATTTTTCTTCTATGATTTTTTTGAAAATATTTGCTGGTCCTTGAATTGTCCTTGAAGATGAAGGACTCTTCATCTTCTTCTATTTCTTTTATTCATAGGTCTTGTCATAGTGTCCCAGATTTTCTGAATTTTGTGTTAGGAATATTTTAGATTTAACATTTTCTTTCACTGGTATATTGATTTCTTCTATTTTATCATCTACTGCTGAGATTCTCTCTTTCATCTTTTGTATTCTGTTGGTGATGCTCACACCTATTGTTCATGTTCTCTTTCCTACATTTTCCATCTCTAGATTTGCCTCAGAATGTGTTTTCCTTTTTGCTTCTATTTTCATTTTCAGGTATTGAACAGTCTTATTCATTTCATTCACCTGTTTTATTGTATTTTCCTGTATTTATTTGAAGAATTTATTCATTTCCTTTTTAAAGACATCTATCATCTTTATGAGGGTGGATTCAAGGTCAGTTTCTTGTGCTTTGGTTGTATTAGGATTTTCTGGGCTTGCTGTAGTGGGATAACTATGCTCTGAAAGTGCCATGTTGCCCTGATCCTTGATTTTGTTGTTTTATAGCTGGCCTTTAGCCATCTGGCAGTCCTTTGAAGTTTCTGGTATAGCAGGTATTAGGAAGGTAAGCCTAATCTGAATGTTTCCTGTGCAGCAGGCCTCTAATGGGCAGTCTTGGGCTGGATGTTCTTGGTATAGCGGACATGATTGTTTTATGTTTAGAAGGCCTGATGGGGTGGCTAGGCAAACGCAGCTGAGGGTAGAGAAATGGGCAGCCTGCATCTAGATCCTGGCAGCTGAGTATGCCCAGGGGGACAGGCAGGGGAACTGGGGGGAAGGGACCTAACTTGGATATTCCTTGTTCATCAGGCCTGATGGAGGCCAGCAGAGCTGTGGCCAGACAATGGAACTCCAGGCATGTTTCTCCTATTGTCAGGTATTCTTGTTTGTTTGTTAATGGAACACTGCATTTAATTTGAGTTACCTGAATGAGTATGGGTTAGGGATTATTTGCTCAATTAGGGACAACTTACAAGTAGCCACACCACTGAGAAATGAGTCCCTCTCTTCCAACAACTAAGAATTGCCTATAGTTCCTCAGGGAGTCTGACGGGCTTATTAATACTCCCTCGTGTGAGCATTCCTCACTCCTCCCTACTCTGAAATGCAGAACTTTTTCTCACTGTGTATGTTTATGATTCTGTGAGGTTATGACTAGGAATCAGAGTGTTTCTTGGCACCAAGTGTTTGTCATGGCAGTATTTTATACCAATAAGGGAGGTGTTTATCATCCTTTAGGCTGGAGGATGACCACAGGATGTCCCCAGTGAGGTAGAGTTGAATCCATTCACCTGTGGTAAGATTGAATACCCATTCTCCTGACACTGAATGATCAGGGCATTCCACAGCATCCAGTAGTGAATTATCTCTTGAATCTCCTTTTCTCTCTCCAGAGGGTTTGATTACTTGCTCTGAGAGCAGCTGTCAACTGAGCCATGAACGCAGGAAAGAGGGTCACCTAGCTTCCTCCTTACCCAAGGAAACAGAATCATTAATACTAGTTTCCTAGATGCTGTATTTCCCTAGTCTCTGGACATCACAGAACTAAGAATATATTCTCTTTTAACATTGCACTCTTTGATACCACCACACAGTGAAGCGTCATATTACTGTAAAGTAATAGATAAGACAGAGTCAGATACACCCAGGGTCTCATATTGGATTCTTTGTTTGTTTGTTTTAGAACATTGTCATTATTTTTTAAAATTTCTGTTTTCAATACTCCCCAACCACAGGTTTTCCCCCTGCAATTCCTCCCAGTTCCCTTCTCACCCTTCCCCTTTCCCCAGATTCATTCATATTGGATTCTTATAACCAGATAACGTTAATGAACTTTCACTCTGAGGAATGGAAAAACACTATGGAAGTGCCTCTGAGACTTAGTGTGTGTACATAAGTACATGTTATACATCTATATCTATCGATATAGTTTGACTTACAGCTCACTGCAATGGGCACACTGATTTTATTGATGCATGCTGTGCATGTGGGTGCTATGCATGTGGGTGCTGTCTCATGCATGCTGTGCATGTGGATGCTATGCATGTGGGTGCTGTGTCATGCATGCTGTGCATGTGGGTGCTGTGTCATGCATGCTGTGCATGTGGGTGCTGTGTCATGCATGCTGTGCATGTGGGTGCTGTGTCATGCATGCTGTGCATGTGGGTGCTGTCTCACACAGGTAGGCTTCCTTACCTGCTCTTCTCAGCCCATTCATATTGTCACACTTTGCTCTCACACGTGTATTCTCAGGATAAAATACTAATGTATGATATTTGAGTAGCTTTTCAATTTACCCGACAGTTCCCTGGCTTCGTTGCTTAGTGTAAAGCTCTTCCTTACCTCTCAGTGAGTTTCTTCCTCTCTGATGACTTGTTGGGAGCCAAGTCCTAGCAGAAAGCGGCTGTCATCTTTGCAGCCATCTTGGGCCATATACCCTGACAAGAGACTTGTTTTCAACAGCCAGCAACAGCTGAGCACACTCTGATAAACATCTTGTTTTTCTCACATATCTTGTTTTGCTGTTTAGTGCCCCCCAGCTGCAAGGTGCACGTGGTATCCATGCTGCAAAGCACATGACATAGTGCCTTCAGTTGTGTTCCCCTGTCTGTCCACAAGGGCAAGGCATGTGGTAAAGCTTATAAATGCCCAGGATTTCCTTTCAATAAAAGAGACTTGATCAAATCTTCTGTCTTGTCTCCATTCTTTACGTCTCTTGCCCCTCCATCCCCACTCTCTCTCTTGCTAGACTCTGACTTGTGAACCAGAGCAGCAGCTCGGGCCGTTACATAGTGGCCCCCAAACATGAGGCAGAACAGGTTGTTACAATGACTAGCAATTTTGGTCTAAAAGTACATGACCTGTATGTAGAGGGGAGCTCCGTGCAGTTTAATGGAGCAGGTTTGGTTGTTTGTGATTGATACAGGGGAGTCCTATCATTTGGACCTGGCACTTATTAAATTATTGTCTTTGCCTTGGTAGACTGGGCTTTCTTTATTTTCACATCAAACTGTACATAAAGAACCAACCTTGTGGAAAGAATGAATTAGCAAGAGCAGCAGAAAGATGGTTTGCAGCCAAGGCTGTTTGTGTACTTTGGATGTTTTCCTTTGTGAGGACAATTCATCATTTCTTTCACTCTTCCTGTGCATAGAATGTTGTTAAATGCCAATTTGGTAAATTGATGGCTTCAAACAATTGTTCGGGTTTGAACCATACAGATACCATTTCTTGAACAAAAGGAAGATTTGTGATGAAAAAGGAAGTTACTGTTGACATAACCATTGCTAGTGTGAGTTGGTGGCCATGCTTTGGCTCTGGGCTTAAGATCACCAAGGAGATGGATGGCTTGTCCACCTGAATGCCTTCATCCCATTTCTGTGAAGATGACAGAGCTAAGGATGGTAGAGCTCAGAAAGACAAGCAGACTAGAAACAGTCCTACATCCTCAGGGAGTGTCAGAGTTTGCACAGTGATATCCACATAGCTGTCCTAACCCATAGAAAACTATCTGTAACCCTTTGTTGTCTTGAGGATCTATGAAGCATGGCAGTATCTGGAGGAGTATATAGTCACTTGCTTCTCCTATATTCTCCTTAAATAGAGCATGGTTAGATGGTGCCACTTGATGATTTTAAGTCCCTGTGTGAAATAAGAAACATAGTCTCCTTGACCAGCAGAACTAAAGTCTTTTGTGAGCACAGGGCTACATGACTATAGGCATTAGCTCCAAGATGGACAGGCAGATGTCCAAATGCAGTACCAAGACTGCTTTCTATCACAAAGGACCCATTCCTCAGAGGCTGGGATGCAATACCCAGAGATCGCTTCAAACACAAAAGATTCCTTTCTCAAGTGCTGGAAATGCAGGTGAGGTGATTCCTCAGCTGCCAGCTTCCAGGAGGATTGCTTCAGCCTGAAAGAGTTCTTACTTTTTGGTTCTATGTCCTACCTTCATGACCTGGCAGAAGTCCTCACTTAGAGCAACTCTGTGAAGTATCTTAGTCAGGGTTTGTATTCCTGCACAAAACATCATGACCAAGAAGCAAGTTGGGGAGGAAAGGGTTTACTCAGCTTACACTTCCACATTGCTGTTCATCACCAAAGGAAGTCAGGACAGGAACTCACACAGGGCAGGATCCTAGAGGCAGGAGCTGGTGCAAAGACCAAAGAGGGGTGCTGCTTATGGCTTGCTTCCCCTGGCTTGCACAGCTTGCTTTCTTATAGAACCCAGGACTATCAGCCCAGGGATGGCACCTCCCAGGGAGGGCCCTCCACCCCTTGATCACTAATTGAGAAAATGCCTTACAGCTGGATCTCATGGAGGCATTTTCTCAAGGGTGGCTCTTTTCTCTTTGTTAACTCCAGCTTGTGTCAAATTGATACACAAAACCAGCCAGTACAGAAGATATTTTGCTTTCTTTAAGATTCCCTACCACTGGTCTATTGCTTATCAGGGCTGTTTCCTTCCACCACTCAATCTCTTGGCAGGTAGAGATGGCAGAAGTGCTTAGTCATAACCCGTCTGAGTGTGTGAGAACAAATGCTTCTCTCTGAGCCACTTCCCAGATGAATGAGCCATCCTGGACTCTCCAGCCCTGAGCTTTTGCTCTGTGTCCAAAAACATCTGATCTCCATTCTTTTTTCAGGTAAAAAGTGAGTGATGTGTACACAGTGATTGCTCCTTCCTGTCCATCGTCTCTTTCTTTGGAGGAGTCACTGGTTTGTATTTGTTCTTTCATTGTATTGTCCCTCACATAGTCCGTCACTGGGATGCTCATGTCTGTCATCCAAACTAGGGAAGTACAGGGAGAAATCAAGATGATTTTAACTTGTGCACTTTCAAATGTTTATTCAGGCAACTTGATTTCATTGCCCTGACAATCTTTTGAAACAATTCTATTGAAAACTTCCCAAAGTGGGGTGGAGGGACAGAAAGTCGGCTCAACAGTTCAGCGTATGTGCTGATCTTCCTAAGGACCTGGACTCAGTTCTTAGTGCCGGTAGTAAGCAGCTCACAATCACCTGCAGCTCCAGTTCCAGGGTATCTGATGCCTCTGTTTGGCAGGACAGCATGGCACTTATACACACATGTGCACACATGCATGTGTACTTAAAAGTTTGTAGAACAGAACCTGCTGCCATCAGGAAGTACTAGGTAAGATCCTCCCGACTGTGGAGCTGTGAGCTGCACCCTGACACCTGTGCACTCCATTCCCCATGCCACAGCTCCGCCTGCATCTCCAGAGGCCTCCTCCCACATAGAACAACAAGGTGAGGTCCCCAAGCCCCAAGCCACTGCCTGCTGGGTGTCCTCCGCAAGCCCAGCAGCAGTGAGATATACCCTGTCACTTCTGTACACCACTTTCTGGCCCACAGCTATTCCTGCATTTCAAAAGGCCTGCTGCCATCAGAGACTACCAGGTGAGATGCTCAGGCACCAATCCCATGCTCTCATGTCCCCATAATGCACTTCCAACAGTGATAACCTGCACGTGCTCTCCTATACTCCATTTTCTGACCCACAGCTCTGCCTGCATTGAGGATGGCTTGCCAACACCAGGAACAGCCAGATGGCTAAAGGACAGCTTAAAACCACAATCAACCAGAGCCAGGGCAATATGGAACCACCAGAACCCAGCTATCATACTACAGCAAGCCCCAGATATATTAACACAACTGAAGCACAAGAAAATGACCTTAAATCTAATCTTATGAAAATAATAGAGGCCTCTGAAGAGAAAATGAATAAATACCTTAAAGAAACATAGGAAAATGCAATCAAACAGGGGAAGGAAATGATAAAACAGTTCAAGACCCCAAACTGGAAACAGAAGAAATAAAGAAAAAACAAACTGATGGAATTCTGAGATGGAAAAACCTAGAGAAGAGAACAGGAAAAACAGATGCTAGCATCACCAACAGAAAATAAGAGATGGATGGCAGAATTTCAGGCATAGAAGGTGAAATAGAAGGAATTGATACATTAGTTAAAGAAAATGTTAAATCTAAAAGGTTTCTGGTACAAAACATACAGGGGATTTGGAACACTATGGAAAGACCGAACCTAAGACTAACATGAGTAGATGAAGGAGAAAATTCCCAGCTCAAAAGGCCCAGAAAATATTTTCAACAAAATCATAGAATAAAATCTCTATAATCTAAAGAAAGAGATGCCTATAAACATACAAGGTTATGACAAATAGATTGGACCAAACAAAATCATGCTGCCACATAATATATAAAACAGTAAATCTTACACAACAAAGAAAGAATATTAAAAGCCACAAGGGATAAAGGCCAAATAACATATAAAGGCAAACCTATTAGTATTACATCACACTTCTCAAGAGAGACTTTAAAAGCAGCAAGAGTCAGGGCAGGTGTCTTGTAGTCCATTAGAGATCAGAGATGCCAACTACTGTACCTTGGGGAGGCAGGAATTGGAGGAGGGAAGATTTGAGGGGGTCTAGGAGGAGAGGGAGAGTGACTTCGATCTGGATGTAAAGTGAATAAATAAATAAATTAATTAATGAAAAAATCTAGCTAAGATAAATTGGTACCAGCCTAGTGGAAGTATTGCTGTAACAGACCTGACCATGCTATTGGGAGGATTTTGGAAGGACTTTGGAACTTTGGGCTAGAAGAGAGCCATTGGGTGTTAAGAGCTCTGTGGGATGTTCTGTAGGAGCTTGGAAGATAATGTTTAGGTCAGAGCAGAAGATGAAGGCTTGGGTTATTGTTGGGAGCCGACTCCTAGCCGAAAGCGGCTATCATCTTTACAGCCATCTCAGGCCATATACCCTTACAAGAGACTTGTTTTCAACAGCCCGAAACAACTGAGCACACTCTGATAAACATCTTGCTTTTCTCACATATCTTGGTTTGCTGTTTAGTGCTGCCCACAGCTAGGCGCACATGGTCTCCACGCTGCTAGGTGCACGTGGTCTCCTCACTGCTAGCTAGGTGCACGTGATATCCACGCTGCTAGGCACATGACGTAGTGCCTTCAGCTGTGCTTGTCCACGAGGGCAAGGCACGTGGTAAAGGGTATAAATACCCAGGATTTCCTTCCAATAAAGAGACTTGAGAGACTTGATCAGACTCCCTGTCTTGTCACCATTCTTCACGTCTCCGTCCCCACTCTCTCTCTTGCTAGGCCCTGACCCACAGACCGGAGCAGCAGAACTGGCCGTTACAAAGTGGCCCCCCGAACGTGAGGCAGCTCGGGCGGCTACAGTTTATGACATTTCAGAGACAAGATTAAAGACTAAACCAGGGACATTTTCTATTTTGATGTAAGATTCTGTGGTTCTGGTTAGCTGAAGAATCAGCTGTAATTAGCAAGATATCAGAACTATTATAGTGAAACCTTTACACTACTGGAACAATTGATTCTGGTTAGAAGGAGCAAGAAATCAGCAGTGATTAAGAAGAGACCAGTGCCACTGAGGGGAAATCTGGGAAGTGTTTTCTGAGAGCACAAAGAAGTTGCCTTCCAGAGACCTTATGCTGGCAGAAGGGTTTGGTAATATGTAAGAGTCACCCAGGTGGTACTGGTTTTGAAGGTCATGAAGAACAGTTGAGGCTTGACACTATGAGAGGCCAGGAAAGGCCATTGGTAAAGGTGCAGCCTCAGTGGCAGTTGAAGGCCCAGGACTGAAGGGGTCATGCAAAGAAGTTGAGACTTGCCAACATGAAAAGAGCCAATGAAAGGCTACTGATGAAAATGCAGTTTAGCTGCAGCCAGAGACCCCAGCAGTTTGTAGATGCTGCTACCATGGGATGACAACCAAGAACAGCAGCAGCGGTGGAGCAGAACCAGGTGGAGCCTAGAAGACAAGCTGTGTGTTACAGAGGGAAGAGCTGGAGACATGACCCAACCCCTTTGGAGAAGCACAGAAGATTGTGAGTGGTTTTCAGACATTGGATGGTAGAAGTCTTATTTTGCTTTGCTTTGATTGCAACTGTGCCCTGATTTTCCCCTGGAAGCAAGAAAGTATTTTACTGGAGCCCATAACTGAGAAATTTTGAAATTTTAAAAATCTTTGGAATTTTAAGGAGATTGGATATTGTAAAGAGACTGAAATGTTAAAGTGCTTGAATTTGTTAAGACTGTGGGACTCTCACATTGTGTTTTTAAGTGAGGTCTTCAGGATAAATAAGAAATGAAGGGCTGAGGCTTAACACTAATGTGTTTGTGTGTCAAGTTGACAAGGGGTCAGCTGTACTGGCTGGTTTTGTGTCAACTAGACACAAGCTGGAGTTATCAGAGTGGAAAGACTCTCTCTTGAGGAAATGCCTCCATGAGATCCAGCTGTAAGGCATTTTCTTGATTAGTGATCAATGAGGAAGAGCCTAGCCCATTGTGGGTGGTGCTATCCTTGGGCTGATAGTTCTGGGTTCTATAAGAATGTAGGCCAAGCAGGCCACAAGGATCAAGCCAGTAAGCAGCACTTCTCCATGACCCCATTTGAGTTCCTGTCCTGACTTCCTTCAGTGATGAACAGGTATGTGGAAGTGTAAGCTGACAAAATCCTTTCCCACACGCACCCCAAAATGAAAATGAAATAAAACTTCACAAAAATCTAAAAGAAATTTCTCACCAAACACAGTAATATATATACTGAAGCAACATTTTATCATCTCGTTGAACATTAACATATGTACAAATTATTTTATCATACATTTATGAAGTGTATTAGCTAGCTAGCATGATTATGTCCATTATTAAATAACGCATGCATTTTGCAGTTACACTTTTAAAAAGGTCTTAATTTTTGCACTATTTAAAAATACTTATAATATTTTACAAAGGTAAATTTTACAATTAAAAAAATGTGATGTTACATATGTCTTCAGCTGAGTCCTCTCCATAGTGGTACCATATTCACTTGGTAGAATGTTCTCTGCCAGGTGCAACTATATACAATGAACATGACAAAACCATCTCAGCAAATGAAAATTCCTCAATTTTTAACTATTGAATTAAAATGCAGAAATATTTTACAAAAAAAATGACTTCCTTCCAGAGACTTATCATTTGATAAATATTTCATAAGATATAAGTTGTTAGATAAATAGTCTCAATTTGTGGGTTTTTCATAATGTTCCACTAAATGCTGACACTGGAAATCTCAAGCCACCATGTATAATTTCAGTCTGGTTTTATACTGTCTCATGCAACTGAAAGTAGAAATCCCACCAGATTTCTGCACATATGCTGAGATAGAAAGTTTTATGATTGTCTGGTCACCATACAAATGCTCATTGCTTAGAATCTTTGGCTATTTAATTGTTCCTTGTGTCTAAAATGGTCCTTCACTTTCCTAGCTTTGGTTTTGCTAACTGAAATTTACTAAAAGCTTTCAAAGCTGAGGTTTTCTTGCCCCACATCTCTGAACGCTTGATTTAGAGTTTTCCCCGTTTGTGCAGAGAATGTTGGAATATCACTCTGTGGTTGGAACGTATTGACAAACAGTGTCAAAATGTGTCATTATTTTGAGACCTTAGTACTGGCATGGGCTGTTTTGACATGGGCCATACATACATACCTACAACATAGGTTGTAGGTGAGCTGCATATAATCCTACTACAGATTAGGATATGTGTGTAACCATAGCGCAGGTCAAGATCTGGAGCATTTTTGGAACCTTTCTACCATCTGCTCCTCCCAGCCAAGCACCCTGCTAGAGTCCCGTGTTTGGACACTGTCCTAATTTTCTGGCAAAATAACATCTTCCAAACGTGTCAGTGCTCTAACCTATAAAATGTTCAGTGTTATTTAAAGGACAATGGGGAAAGGATGTGGCATAGGGACCATAAGTTTGCTGATCAAGTGACTTTAAAAAGAAAGGCTGTGTTACTGTCCTGGCTAATCTGAGTGTGGGCTCAGTGTAGTCACCAAGGCTGTTAGACATAGGGGCCTGAGGAGACCCATATGTGGAATGTCACCATGTGGGAAATGCTCCGTTGGATATAACTGATTGGGGATGTGAAGGAAGGGTGGGGAACCAAGAAATGCAGGTAATTTCTGAAGATAATTTTTTATGTATAAAACATATTATCCCTTGTCTCATGAGAAAGAAGACAACTCTGAATTTTTGCTAAGGACCATTATCTTAAACTGGTGACATCCAGAACTGTACTAGGATGTACCTTTCTCCTTCTTACCACAGTTGTGATAATTTGTTATAGTAACAGTACAAAATGAAGATATATGTAAGTTAAATGCGTCTGATGCTACTTTCACATTCAGATATAAAATACAGGAAAGCATAAAGCACACAAGAAATGATAAGCTCGTATGTTTTGTTGAGCTTTGGCAAATGTATAGACCTCCTGTGGCCAACATCCCAATCAAATATAGACTCATCTCCCAGTCTGAAAACACTGCTTTGAATTGCTTTCTCTGTAATCTTGTGCCTGTTTCCAGAGAGAGTCCCTTTCTGCTTTCTGACTCCATGAGTTAGTGAGTTTTGCTAGCTATTGAACTTCATATAAATGGAATCATAAATCACAAGGATGTATTCTTTATGTCTGGCTTCTCTGGGTTAGCATAATGCATTATCCAATCTTCCTTTGGTGGGCATTGGCTGATTTCCTGCTTGAGCCTATAATGAATGAGACACCTTATGCATATTACTTTGCAAGTCGTTTTCTGGTCACATCTTTTCATTGCTCTTGGATATTATCCCTTGTAGTGGAGGTTGCTCCATTCTCCCAGTAAAGCAGTGCTTAAACCTTGTAAGAAACTGGTATGCCTTCAAAGTGGTTATGCGGTGGCACGTTCTCTCTAGCAATAAGTGTGAGATCCAGATGTTCTGAGTTCCCCACAGCAATTGGAGTTTTCTGTCACAGCAATCACTACTGCAGCTGTAGATGTCAGTGTCACCCCAGTGTCACTCACTGGCCTCTGTCTCCATGACGACTAATGCTGTGGAGGTCCTCCCCATTGGATTAGCCTGTGTGTTCCTATTTGTGAATGGTCTTTGAAACATTCCCCTCCTTGTTGTGTGGGTTCCTGTTATTGGGTTTGGGGGATTATATAGTGTGTTCTATATGGTGGCTTCTGACGGGTTCGCATATGTACAGTGGACATGCCCCTTATGTCCCTGCCTCCCCTGTGCCTCTGTGTGCCCTCTGCAAAGTGAAAGGTAGACTTTACTGCAGTTTATCTGGTTTTTATTTTTATTTTGTTTGTATTTTCTTCACCTTCTGGCTGCTGTTTTCATGCTCTAAGAGCGGGTGTGAAGACGAAGGCTTGCATTGTGTCCCCAGTCTTCATGGTTCTAACTTCCTGTTTGTTCCGCTAAGCTCCATTGAGCTAAGGAGTTTATAAAAAGGCTGAGATTCATTTTCATTTCCAGGCATATTTTATTGTCCTGGTATCCTGTGTTCTATCAAACATATTTTGTATTTATTATCATTTTTAACCTAAAAACACGCATGGTTTATTTGTCTGCTCTGCACCTGTTACAAGTACGTACCGCTAAGAACAAAGCTCCCATTTTGAGGAGAAATTCTCAGCTGTTAGGAATGGAATTGCTAAGTATAGATGCGACTTCATCAGTTCAAGTCAAACCTGATCCACAGGTGGTGGTAATTCAGTAAAGACAGAATTCTCACAATACTTTGTTCTACGAAAATTTATGTTAAAATGAAATTTAAAAATTCTGGGTTCAGTGTTGAGCTTTTAATTGAACAGAGAGGATGATGAACAATGATTTTTTCCCCCTCCACTAAAAGGCAAACTTTGCAAAGGCTTTTCCTTTATCTTCAGGAGTCACAAACAGTTCCCAGCCTTTACATATGTCTGGTCTCCCACCCAACACATCTCAGCTGTCTATATTAAATTACGTCATCACTTAAGTTGAAGCCACTTAAAGAGTAATTTCTCCTTCTGCAGCTGCCGGTGCTGCACCATCTCATTAAAGTCACTCACACATCTACCACAACCTGTGTCCCAGTGTCATTGGTTCTGTGATATCACCAAGGTCCATGTGGACACAATGCCTGGTAAATATTGACTTATACTTTGTTTATGTTATGTATGTTTATCACCAGTTCTTGAAAAATATAAATAATTTTTAATTAAGTGAACATGTTCATGTTTTAGCTCATTCCTGTTGTATGTGTTTAATAGGAAACATGTCAAATAAAATAACTAATTTTTATAGTATGATACATTAGCAAGATACAGTAGCAAGAACAACAGAGGCTCCAGGCCACGCAAATCTCCCTATGTGTCTTGTAATCTAACCTATGATTTCTGTGTTCCCTCTGACTTTTCTTGGTACACCCAGATGTCATGAAGCACAATGGAAGCTGAGGTAACCACTATGACAGATGATCGAGGGCCAAGCAGGCTGTGGGCACTTTCTCTTGTGGCTGTGAGGGAAAGGTCTGGGCTACTTCTGGCCACTTGTTACTCAGCACTTGTAGTAAAAATGTCCTGCATGAAGCCTGTAACAGGAAGGCTGTGCAAACCTCACATGCAGCAGAGTCTGGTCCCTCTTGTAGCTGTGACTGAGCAAAAGAATTTACTGAAAATAAGTAATCTTATTTTATGTAACCTGTAAAGATACTTCATTTAAAATGTAAAAGTTTAGGACAAATATTAAATCACAAAGGAATCTAGAATGGCCACAACCAGGACCTGCCTCTCCCAAGTGGGATAAAATATTGTGCTATGTGGAAAGTTTTCTAGAGTCTGCTGTCTCCTACTAGCCTCACAAGCTCTGACTACAAGAATGGGGGGCATCAATGTAGACATTAGCTTCTGGTTTGTCTCCATTCCAAAACTGTGTTGGATTTGAATCACTGTAGTTACCTCTGTTCGTGTTGTCTATTCTATGTGGGCTGTATAAAATACCTTCGTTGGATAAACCAGAAGATCTGTGAGTAAAAAACACTCAGGGAGGGATCATTGACTTCTAGGTCTCAGGGTAGAGAGAACCCCTCTTGGAAGCTGTGAACTACACATAACTATGGAGTAAGCCAGAAGCCTCAAGACGAGCAAGGCATGTGTGGTCCTCCCTCACTGTCTGCACAGTTCTGTCTGCACAGAGTTAAGAAACATCAGGGAAACAGAAAACCATGAACTTGAAACAGTTCTAAAACTGTAGTTTTGAATGTTTTCATGAAGGAAAACACGAGGAGACTCTGAGACACTGGTAGGAACTTTTCTTTGAGTGGCTGGGGATGTCACCACAGATCTCAAAGTGAAGGTCATTTCTGGGCTGAGGGCCAGGGTAATTAGAGCCAGGAGGAGCATGGGGGAAGTGTTGAGGTGTAGCTGTGATGGTTAATTTCAACTGTCATCATCTTGGCACAATTTAGAAGTACCTGAGAAGAGTCTCAATGAAAGATTGTTTCATTGGGTTGGCCTTTGGACATATCATGTGACAGCCCACTGTGGGTGGAATCATTCTCTAGGCTTAAGATTTGAGAAGGGAAAACTGTGTGAGTACTAGCAGGAAAGCCAGTGTGGATGCACTAATTTCTGTCTGCTCCTGATTGTAGATGAGATGTGACCAGCTGCTTTAAGTTCTTGCCTCTCCAACTTCTCTACTGTCATGGATGGTATCTTGTAATAGCAAGATAAAAATACTTAGGGTTTATCATCTCCTTTAAGTTGTTTCTGTCCAGCATATTTTATCACAGCAACAGAAATTAAAATAGGACACAGGGGCTAACACACTCCTGAGTATGTGAAATGACATGGCAGATACTGTTTATTAAAAGTTTTTCTGAGCCAAGTGTGGTAGTTCATGCTTGTAATTCAAGTGCTGAGAAGGCTGAGGCAGGAGGATTGCTTCAAGATCAGAGACAGTCTGGGATACAGAGTGAGTTCCAGGCCAACTTGAGCTACCATATAAGATCCTGACTCAAAAAGTGAAAACACTAATTATGCTGAAGTCACTAAGATGTTCTTCGGGACTGTTCCAACTGGATCCTTGACACCAGATGGTGGATACTAGTTAATGGTGAAAAGATGCTGCCATCAACACATGGGAAGATATGAAAGAACATTGACATACATACCACCTAGCAAGGGAAGCTGATATGCACAGGGTAGGCATGTACATCCTTACACATGTGTCCACTTGTATGTTGTGTCTGACATGAAAGTGAGCCCTCCTGCAGACTGTGGACTAGGTGATGCTGTGCCAATCCTAGGTCAGAGTTGTGACAGATGCCACTCCGCTGGAGGATGTTGACTTTGGGGGAGGCTGGGCTGTGTGTGGAAAATTGTTGCACTTCTGCAATTTTCCACTGAACCTAAAATGACTTTAAAGATAAAGTCTACATAAAAATAAATGAAGGCAAGAAAAAAAATTGAAATAACAGTTTTTGCAATAACTCTTAGTAGTGAGTGAAGAAATAAAGGGGTGGTAGTGTTGGTCCATGAGAAATTTCTGCAGATGATCCAGGCGGGGTGCCTGCCTCCAGGGATATGGTTCCTGCGTTGAGTCTGGTGCCATATTGAATTATTTGTCCTGTGTCCAAGAGTTCCTTAGACTAAACTCTAATGGATTAAAGGAGAGAGGGGCTTTGAGAGGAGAAAATATGGAAGGCAAATGGAAAGGTATGGACATTCTTACAACTTGTTGAAGGCTGTCAAGACCATTGATGCTGGAGGTATTGAGTGCATGAGTGTATCCAGAACATATTTTTCAAAAAAGATTCGTTTTACTTTTTTTTTTTTTGTTTGTTTTTTGTTTTTTTTTTTTCTTTTTTTTTTTTTATTGGATGTTTTATTTACATTTCATATGTTGTCCCCTTACCCCATCCCCCACCCACCCAGGAACCCCCAATCCCCTCACACCTCCTCCTTCTTCTTTGTGGATGTAACCTCTATCTACCCCCCCACTCCCACCTCCCCACCCTCAAAACTCCCACCCCCTGGGGCGTCCAGCCTTCATGAGGTCAAGGATCTCATCTTCCACCTGTGCCCAGCAGGGCCCTCCACTCTTATATATTCAGCTAAGGCCCTGGATCCCTCCATAAGTGCTCCCAGGCTGGTGGTTTCGTTTTACTTTTAATTAAGTGTGTGTGTGTACAAGTATGAGTATAGGTGCCCACAAAGCCAAGACGAGAGTGTTGGATCCCCTGAAACTGGAAATACAGGTCATTATTAGCCACCTGAAGTGGACACTGGACTCAGGGCATCTGTATGAATGGTATATCCTCGTAACCACCAAACCAGCTTTCCAGCCCCCAGAACATATCTGTGTTTCCAGAAATCCAAACTTGTTATCATACATGTTTATTTTCACAAACAGAAAGTTGCCATTAAATTCAGAGTCAGGACCTAAACCCACACACATCAGTCTTGTGCCAGGATGGTCCCAGGAGACCAGTGTTGAGTGACTGCCACATCTAAGGCCAAGCAGAACACACTTGTCCTTTTTTGTCGCTTCTCTTACTAGTCACTTTGTACTTTTTTCTCTCTTTCCTTCATTTCTCTCTTTCCTTCATTTCATCTTCCCATCCTCCCCTCTCTCCTGCTTTTACACAGTCATGAAGATAGTCTTTCATGGGATAATGAGGATGCCTCTTCTTCAGGGATAATAGGAAGACTCTCCTGACCAGACACAGTTTTAAAACTCTTGTAGGATTAACCAGTGTCCCTGCCTCATCACCCAGAATGGTGGCATATACAGGGTGCTGTGCTAGACTGGGCAGAGGAATGAGAGTCAACGAGAAAATGAATGTCTTCCTGTTTCTCCATGCTGTCTTATGGTGGCTCTGGGCTGGCTGATTCAGCACAGGATAGTATTCATTTTAATTCACTTTAATTCCTGTTGCTACCATTGTGTCACCACTGTGATTTCCACACCCTATGCATTCCCCCAGAGACATCGAGTCTGTGCCTTCATTGCTTCATTCAGTTATTTTTTCTTTCCACACACTCAGAGCTAGAGAACTGCATGGACTTGAGGCCATTTGGCAAATTTTCAGGACTTGAACTCCAGAATCTAGCAGCAATGTGTCTGTACCATCTATTGTTAAAACACACTGTAACATCTTACTATAAACACACACAAATATGTCCAAGAGATTCACCCCAGATCTCTTCCTGAATATTTATCAAATGCCAGCCTAATGAATTATTATGGGGAAATTTAATCTGGTGCTTGTGATAAGTTTTGGTAATGACAGTCACATAGAATATTCAAGCATTTTTGTTTCTAATAAGGATGTGTCTGTCCCAAGCAGTTGGAATGTGTTTGGTGCAAGGGTCCTTCCTCTGTCTGTTGTCCCCTCCTAAGTAGGCATAGGAGACTGGAGATGGTAGCTGCAGCTGCCATGAGGGATGGATAAAGTAGACATGAAACTGAGTCAAGTATCCCACTGGGAGCTGAGCTTTTGATGTGGGAGGTTGATGCAATGCAGACCAGCAATATAAGAGTTGTCACTTAGCACTTGGTTAAGAGCAACCAGTGCCTTGCCAGCGACATTCTCAAGGCCCCAGGAAACACTCAGAAAATGCAAATGTTCCAGGGAAGGGGAGATGGGTGAGATCATATATTATCCTTGGCTGACTTCTCCTCTAGCACAGGCAGAGGGATCTTGGTTTGGGGATTTTTGTTTGCTTGTATGTCTTTTGTTTGTGTGTTTTTCAGGACTAGGAATGATTTGTTTTATTTCAGTTGCATCCCTGTGTTCTCATCAGGCTTTTGGCATCCCCAGAATCCAAGAATCTCAGACAAGCTGAGTAAATCTTTGCTCAGTGGCAGTGTACATTGAGAAATAAACAAGGCCCACTAAAGCCACAGAGGATTGGGAAGGCACCTTTACCTTGCCCTGCCAGCAAGGCTTGGGAGCATTGACTCCTGGGCTTCTCCCTGCCCCTGAGATAAAGAGAGATTATATTCTAGTTGTACCTAGAGAAATGCTGAAAACACTCTATCTTACAACACTTCTAAACAATGGGAATAAGATAGCTCTGCAACCACCCAGATTTAAAACCCTGGCTGCCTTTAAAATTGCTGAAGTTTGAGCCCTGGACTCAACTCACAACTTCCTACTTGGTGCTGCATATAGCTGCCAAGTTAATAACACATCTGATGTGTTGACAAATAAGTGGTATCCACTGCTGAAGACCCCTTTTCCAGGTTGGCATCACCAGTCTCCTGGGTACTACCTCCCCAAGCCTTTCTCTGTGCACTGTGGAAAAAGATGTTCCAGGATATTTGATCACACTGTGAACCCCAAGGTTTTGCTATTTACTGTCAAAACCTGTTTCTAGTTGTTGTGTGGCTCAGCCCATGGCACACACCTTTAAAACCCCTCTGGCTGGAATATAGGCACACCCTTAGTACACACCTTTAGTTCTAACCCTTTAATCCCAGAGTTAGTCGACAGAAGGAAGCACCATGTTTGAAAATTATGTCTAATTGAGTGACAGACAAAATGACTAATCGGAAAAAGATTTACAGAATAGGATATGTCCAACTCTTATGAGAAGACAGAAGAAGGGAAGCTACGTAAGGGTCAGGGCAGAGAGAGAGAAAGAAGTTTTACTGGGATAGTTCTACAGAGATAGGTTGGAGAGAGAGAGAGAGAGAGAGAGAGAGAGAGAGAGAGAGAGAGAGAGAGGTGGGGGGAGCAAGCTAGACACAGGTGAAGACAGAATGAGCCAGAGAATGAGAAGGAGCCAGAGGATTAGAACAGATTGATAGAGATAGAATAAGATCAAGCAGAACAATTCAGGAGAAGCTCAGAGAAATCAGATTAAATCAGTCAGCTTGGAGAGTAGTTTGAGCCACAGCAGCTGAGCTGAACCAGCCAGCCAAAGTTCAGAACTAGAGAGAGGTGAGCTAATTTAACCACAAGTCTCAGAGGCTGAAAACATTCTAGGCCCATATAAGATTGCATTGAGGCTAGAAGCTTCCATGCCTAGGCCTATGTTAGCAGACTGAGGCAGTCAGCCTCTGAGAAAACAATTTTATCAAGTGAATAAAAGTTTCTTTTACAGATAGATGTTAGGCATTGGCCGGATACTTAGACCTGCTCAGATGTAATCATGGCACAGTGACATTGGTCTCCACGGGCCTCCCCTCATAGCAAATTGTAATAGAACTATTCAACACTTTCTGAGGCAATCCCAGATAGTGTGGCATGGTCTATTATATATGAAAAAAACAGAGACTCGGTTACATAGACCAGCTTTCTTACCTTGTGGAGCCATGTGCCATATCCATCCTGCCCTCTCTGAGCCCTGCTTGTTCATGCATGGCATGCACATTGCTGCCTAGCTGAGTATCAGGACTGACACGACTCTATTAAGTGACTCATTGTACTTTGTTAGATTGGAAGTGAGAGCTGGATCCGAGACACAGGTTTGATGTGGACTGTGAGAGGAATGGGCATGTCACCCCAGGCCAGGCCTTGCTGACGCTAGGTAGGTCGTGCTTGCTGGACCATGCCTGCAGTGCTTGGGAAAGAAGATCTGTGCATCCTGGCGGCTACTCTGTAGCTATTCTGGCAGTGTTCTTGGAGACCCATCACAGATGGTTCTCTCATTCCTAGGCACAGTGTCTCTTCATAATAGTCCCTGAGACTGTCCAGCATGGGGAGATGTGGAGGTCGCCTGGAGGTGCCTGGAGCAGACAGCCATGCTCATTTTCCTGCAAGATACTCCTGCATTTATTCCCTCAGCACACCTCAGTGTAAGCGTATAACCCAAACTCTCCCTCACTCTGCAGTTGCTGCTTGTAATATTTTTCTGTTACTGCTCGGCGAATTCCCAACCTTCAGTTCTTACTGTTGAAATAACTGGCATAGTTCTGTGTCCTTAACTGGAGCCTGACTGTTATGATGTTCCTGTAGCTAAATGGAAGGATTAAAGGTGACTGGACTGTGAACAGCTTCCCAGCTAGTGATGCTGCATTAGATAAAACTTAGGAAGGACAGAAAGAGACAGATGTGAGGATGAAGCAGACTCCCAGATGGAGGCAGCCAATTATAAAGAAGGGGGTAAAATCCCCAAGGAGGACATAACTGGTTGGAATAAGTTCTAGAAGGAGACTCAAACCGAGGATGGGATCCAAATGGACAAGGAGTGAGGAAAGAGCATCTGAGTGTGCTCTAGAAGCTCAGGACTTGGAGGTTCAGGGTTGCTGGGCAGCAGTGACCTGTATATGTGGTGGAACAAAACCAAGGGGCACAAAAGCCAGATGCACTAAGAAGGAGGCATCAGGTGTGGAGAGATTGCACTGATGGTGACACACAGTTTCTTTTCTTTTTTCAACTCTATGAGGGTGCTCCCCTACCCACTCACACACTTCTGCCTCACTGCTCTAGCATCCCTCTACACTGGGGCATCAAACCTCCACAGCACCCAGGACCTCCTTTCCCACTGATATCAGATAAGGCCATCCTCTGCTACATATGTATCTAGAGCCATGGATCCCTCCATGTGTACTCTTAGGTTGGTGGTTTAGCCCCTGGGAGCTCTGGGTGGTCCAGTTAGTTGATATTGTTCTTCCTGTGGGGTTGCAATCCCCTTTGGCTCTTCCATGTAGCTTCCATTTCACCTTCTTGGACCTGCCAGTAACTTGCCACTGTGATTTTGAAGTTCCCAGTTTCTGTCATGCTTGCGAGTTCCACTGAGTGATGAGCAAGCCGAGGGACCTCGTTGAGCGCAGCTTGCTTCCTCACCAGTGTGGGTCATGTGACTACCTGAGAATCATTCAAATATCTGCATCTAATGAACCCTGGGAGACCCAAAGTGCTTCACTTCACAGTGGAGAGAAACCTAAAATCGTAGGTGCTTTGGAGATGTGTGTATAAAAGGAAATCTTCCTAAATTAAGCCAGGATGTATTTCCAACTTATATTCTAATTTTGTCACTTTATTTTTAAACACCCTTTTGGCTTCATTGCAGTGTGCCTCCATCACTCTGGCTTTTGAATTACCCATAAGAAAGTGCCAACGATGTAAGGGAGATGTGCCATCACCTCAGACTCCTCATTTGAACCTTAGAGCTAGGGTCACCGCCAGATGTGTACAAGGATGCTCACAGACATGAGCTATGATCTTTGCTCCTGTAGTTAATTTAAATAAGCAGAGGGGCATCTTTCTTTGTTTTCTTGTTGGTCTTTTTGTTTCTATTTGTTTGTTTTTGCTCTTGATCAAAACATTAAAGCTACTAGAAGAATCACTGAGGGTGAGGTACAAAATGAGCATTTCCTGTCATTGTATCTCTCCTGTGTGGGGATCAGCAGCATTGCCCCCAGCCACCAGGGCAGCTGAGGCTGGGGATCTGAGTTTGTCTTACGATTTTCAAGCTCCTTATAAACACTCACATTGTCTCTTGACTCCTAAGGTTTTTTTCAGAACTGTACACCTTGGTATATGACAGCTATGCCTATTTTATATCCTTTGTTCTATAATCCTTTATAGTCAATGTTTCATATGTATGTGTGCATGGCAGGAGGCAATACTCACATATATAAGGTAGAAAATGTGGGTAAATCTGAACCAGAGGATTCTGTCTATTCTCTAAGGGAGGGTAGCCACAGCAGTGATCATCCCAGCTCTTTGAGAGCCTCCTTTGGTGTCCTACACTATTTATCCCCTGTAGGAGGAGCTAAGGTGGAAGGAATAAGGAGAGGAAGAAGAGCAGTAAGAAGAAGAGGAGGAGAAGGAAGAGGAGGAGCTAGGAGAGGAAAGAGCAGAGATGTAGGAGGATGGAGAGCCATGCAGGTATGGAGAGCAGTCGTGGGTAGCAACTTTTATTTAGGTTAGCTAATTGGGAAACAACTCTCTTTGTATGGGCATATTGTTATTGATCATTACCAAATATATAAGCTTTTGAATAATTTAAGTATTAGAGTCTCATTTTCTACCGGGTACCACATAGATGGCGGGATAGCCTGGGCAGTGCCTAGCCTTGCAGAGACAGCGTGGAAGATTAGCAGAGCCATCTCCCACACTGGCGTCTCATGGGTGGCAGGGCTGGTGTTTCTGGCTGGTCATTCCTAGCTGTGGCACACATGTGGCCTCTGGCCGGGAAACATGGTGGCTGAGCTGGGCAGAGCCTCTGCAGCATAGATAGTCGGCTTGACCTGTGGCCATTTTAAATAATTATTGCAACAATCCTTCATCTCAGCAACTGCACAAAGAAAGGTTATCAGCCCTCCCCAGCATGCAAGACGTATATTCACACACAGTCATTTTCTCTGTGCACTGTTCTTGCCTTGCTCTTGCCTCTGGAGAGAGAGTGTGTTAGAAAGAATGAGGTAGGGATGAATCCATGCATCATTTTTGTTTGTTTCTTAACTCCTGGTAAAATGAGATGGCCATGATGAGGCAAAGGCTACTGTTATGGCCAGATTGTGACATCCCCACAGACCACCAGAGACCACCAGGAGTCCAACTCACATGCAAAAGCAACGGTTCTTTATTTAAGCTCGAGCTTGTATCCTCCAACCTCTCCAGCACAGTAGATGGTATGGAAGGTCCTGAGCTGGTACAAGTCTTGCCTATTTATCATGGTTGCAGCAGGGTAAGGGACTTTCCAACTTGGCAGTTACATGGTTGGCTGACATTTGCTTGGTACACTTCTATTGGGTAGTACTTATTTCAGCTTGGTATGAACAATGGTTTCCAGCTTAATCAATCTGCCTTAGACATTAGGTACTTAAGCATTAGGAATTGATTAGTTGTTGATAAGGGTGGAGAGGCTCTTTACTAAGGGGAGTTGTGGTTGTTACCAGAGTGACATGGATCCTGGAACAAGTTGGGGTTTTTCCAGTAGCTGAGTTCATTCAGAGGGCTAGATAATCATAAAAGGAGTCTGAAAGCAAAATGGAGTTTGTAATGTTAAGCTGGGCCCTTCAGCTACATGATCAGAAATTAGCAGCATGTGGAAAAACACTTTTCTCCGCTGTCTGGAGCCTCGAGTATTCAGCTGAGTATGAGTCCTGCCTTCAGAATTGCCCAAGGAGTTGGGTGTGTTTGCCAAAGTCCTGTAGAGCAGCGATGGGCTCTGGCCATTGGTGTCCACTGTCAGACACAGAAGAGCTGTAGGGAATTACAGACATATAGTTCAGTGATGAGGAGAACATGCATCGAGGAGGAGTAGAGCAGGACAGATTCTAAAGCCAAATCACACTGCTCACAGGCAACAGAAGTCAGAGCTTCAGGAAATAGAATTGACCACAGCACTCATCCTAAGTTGTGAAACTTAGGATTGTGGTGGGGTAACTGACTGAAACCCTGTGCTGTCTGCACCCTTCCTAGTGGCCATTGTAACATGGTTAAGACCAGATGGTAGTGATGAACACCATGGTGCCAAATCAAACAGCAATCAGTGACCTCATGACTGGCTATCACTGTTGTCCTGATTGGTGTAAAAGCACTCTTTTCTGAATCTCCTATAAATGTCTTCCTGGGAGGAGAACACATGAATGACAGAGCTGAAGTACAAGTGTACACTCACAAATAAATGTGGGTCCCCAAGCGGGAGCCCAAAACTATAGACATGCGTGCTAGGTAAATGACAATATTTGCTTTAGTGACTCAAATATGCTGAACCATTCATCTCTGCCTTCCTCTTACAGAACAAAGTTTTAAAGCTTCACATCTGAGCTTGCAAAGGGAGAGAAAAAAAAGTAAGGAACCAGTCCCCGAGTTGTAAGTCCCCCTGGATGAAGGACTAGAACCCTCTCACCATCTGCAGCCATGGGGAACAAGCTTGGACTTCTCATTCCTGTCACCTCCCAGAAGCAATGAAAGCACAGATGTAATCATCACTCTCTGTGAAGACTGCCCTAGAGAACAGCTGTAACCTCGGGGGTATTTAACAACAGCCGGAGACAGTTTATTTGCCACATTGGGGATTGCTACTGGCCTCTTGTAGGTAGAGAAAAGGGACGTGCTAAACATCCCATGGTGTACCCCTCCTAGTGATTTAGAATTGCCAATACTTCTTCAGGTGATTCAGTAAAATGAGTGTGTATGTGTGTGCATGACTAAGTGTGTACATGTGTGTGTTTGTCTGTGTACCTGTGTGTTTATTTATGAATGTGTATATGCCTGTGTGTGCGTGTACATACATATGTGTTTTTGTATGTCTGCATACATGTTTGTATGTGTGTTCATGTTTATGTATGTACATATATTTGTGTTTCTACAAGTATATGTGTTTATGTGTATGTGTTTATGTATGTGTACATACATGTATATAGATGTGTACATGTGTGTTTATGTGTGTGTGTGCATATACATGTGTGTATGTGTATATCCATACATGTGTATATGTGTGTTTATTCAGCTCCACACTGCTGCAGTGAAATAAACTTTTAAATCAGAAAGGATGAATAAGCTTACAGCTTCTGATTCTAAAGACATGGTTCTTAATGCTCAGCTTTGGAGAGGGCAGCAGAGAGTGTCATATGTGGCAAGAGTGAGTGTAGAAACAACATTCCCATTCTGATCTGGAGTGGGGAGGCTTGGGGAGGGACTGAGTCCTACAATCCCTTTGGAGTCATGCCCCAATGACCTAAGAACATAAGGAAATCAACAGCCCTGGTTCCTACAGCCCACAGTGTTTAATAGGCCTGACACCCTTGGAACCTCAGATTTTGCAATAGTAACTTGTATCCAAACCATAGCCATATGTCAAAGCCACAAGCCTGAGAACAGAGCAGAAATTAATTATGTCAGTGTATGAAGCTGTCAGACAATGAAAACATTTTTAAAAGTTTAGAAACACATTCTTTACTTAATGTAAAAAACCAGAAGATAGAATGTTGCTCAGATACAAACCACATTTCCTTTGTTAGACTTTTATGTGAAGTCTGAATTATGGTCATGCATGACAGATGATAGTGTTCCAACCAACTGTGTAACTGGCTTCAAAGATAAAATAATTTTGCAAAAAGAAATAATTTTATATTTAGTTGTAAGATTCCCTCATGTAAGCACCAGTTTTCTAAGACTACAATGGCGTTGACAATTTCATGCATATATGTAATACATTCTGGTTGTACACCCCACGTTTATCTTCCTCTGGTCCTGTCCAGCCTCATTTCTTCCCTACAAATCCTTTCCCCCAAATTCATGTTGTTTTGTTTTGTGCTCCACTGAGTTCAACCCAGTTCATCTGAGTGTCCATGGGTTTGGAACTGTCCATGGTGGGCTGACCAGGACAAACACAGCTGGACACTATGCCTCCCCATTTCCCAGATGCTCTTACATACAAATATATCAGCAGTGAGAAGGACACCATTGGGGAGTCCCTTCCCCATCCATAGTTGACTGTTTTTGGACTCACCTTGTGTGGCCTTTCTTAGGAAGTATGGGCAACCACAATGAGTTCATAACAACCATGATTGTGTTTGTGCTTAGAAGATGCAAGTTTTCTCTCAATCTTTCAACTCTACATTCTTCTGGTGCTCTGTTCTGCAGCGTTATTCGAGTCCTAAGGTGGTGCTAATACATGTCTTGTTTTAACTGAGCCCTTAGTTTTCCTTTATTCTCAGCAGCTTGTGCAGCCGTGCATCTCTGAATCCGCCTCTGTGCACAAGGAAAGGTATCTCTGATTAAGAGTACCTTTGTCTCTGACTATAAACATAGATATTTAGAAGTTGGTGCTATGCTAATTTAAATAAGCAGCAGCAGTAAAATTCTCCCTAGGTCCCAAGATCTCTTCAGACAGGATTTTGGCCAGTTAACTCTAGGCTTTCTTAGCTTATTTTCTACCTAACCATATAATTAATATTAAAAAATAAAATACAAAGACGTTTGGTGCAAACCATACTCTCTTCCCTCTTCTTTTGTCCTTATATCTTTGTTTAACTGGACTTGGTAATAATTAAGCTTTATCCAGATGGAAGAATAGATGTCTAATAACAGAAGTGCCCACAGATGCCACATAAAAACCACCTGGCTAGGGAAAGTAGAAGGCTTAACTGTTCTGTAGGTAAAGCACACTTTGTCATGGACAAACACACACACACACACACACACACACACACACACACACACACACACACAACTTGGCTCCTCATCTCCTCCACCCTCTATTTTAGCATACTTCATATTTAGTACATATTTAGGTCACTAAAGAATGATAGCCAGGTATAGCAACAGTCTTCATGCTGCTGGCCAGACTGAGAAAGTGGGTCTCTCCCTCCTCAGCTTAGCTTGCTTTTTCACATTCAGAAGGGTAAGAAAGGAGGTGGGAAGAATCCAAGGATGCTGGCGCCTTAAAGCTGTACAGATTTGTGCTGTGTGTCAAAAGAAGATGGGCTAATTTGAACCCAGAGAACATCTTAGAATTGACCCCTGTCCTCAGATGGATCCACTAGGAAATGGCCTCTTGATATATTCCCAAGAATACAAAGGGCTGTTCTCTGGATGCTTACCACGTTCCAGGACCATTCAAATCTTTTCCATCCCATCTTTACTACTTTCCCACATGCATGACCTTGAATAATTCATCTTACCTCTCTGCATTCTACTTCTCTGGTCTAAGATGATAAAAAAAAAAAAAGAAAAAAAAAGATGGTAACTAATCAGTAATTATTTCCATGTCCCTGTGTGTGACATAGCCCATGTCTTCTGGTGATAGTGACCTTCTCAAGGACATGCTTATTGTCAGGGTCTTTGCAGCACCCATGGTAGACAGGCACAGTCTAACCTCTGATGTCTTGGGTGGTTGATGCTTTGGTTTCCTGGGCCATGTCTCTGACACTTGCTTTAGAGACAGATCAGGCTCCCGGGGCTACCGTCCTGAGAACACAGTGATCTGATGGGCTGAGCTGATATTGTACATTTTATGAAATCATGTTGAAATTTAATTCAAAATTTCTTGGTAAGTCTATAAATAGTCCGTCATATTCATTATCTTTATCCTCCTAACCTGACAGCCAGGTTTATTTTTCTTGGAGTTAAAACCAATATACTGAGCAGTATTAATTATAGTATTCTGAGCAGTGATGCAAAGCCTCACTGCTAACGTTACTAGTTAATTACATACAAATGTTGCTCGCTGGCAGCTTTTTATAGCTAAAATTGTGACTAAGTCAGGTTGTAGAGAAGTAAAATGTTCTGAGCTGCTGTATCCACCAGGAACCAATAATGCAAGGAAGTTCATACAAAGTCGGGAAGAAGACAGGCTGCTGCTGCAGGTCCCTGATGTGGGGTCAAGTATTCCTTTCCTGAAGAGGATGAGGTGACCTCATCAGTATTAGGGTATCCAGAAGAAGAATGCCAAGGTGGGAGCAGCTCTTTAAGAAGGTAGAGAATAACAAGAAAGGACACTGTCTGTTCCTCTCTCTGCTGTTTTAATCCCTGTAGCAATATGGAGTGGTGTAGCTAGTAGCTAGGTTTAGATTTTGTACAAACACCAGAAGGAAAATGATGATGTTCAGGAAGGGCAAAGGAACAATCCAAGTTGACAGTACAACCTAATGGGAGGTAATTTGAGCTTTGAACATAGGGTATCTTAGTTAGGGTTTTACTGCTATGAACAGATACCATGACCAAGGCAACTCTTATTCAATTGAGGCTGTCTTACAGATTTAGGGATTCAGTCCATTATCATCAAGGCAGGAGCATGGCAACATCCAGGCAGGCATGGTGCAGGAAGAGCTGAGACTTCTACATCTTCATCTGAAGTCTTCTAGGAAAATATTCATTTCCAGACAGCTAGAATGAGGGTCTTAAAGCCCATGCCCTCAGTGACACACTTACTCCAACAAGGCCATACCTACTCCAACAAGCCCATACCTCCTAATAGTGCCACTCCCTGGGCTGAGCATATGCAAACCATCACATGAGGATATTAAGATGACTAACCTAAAAAGTGTGTCTGGTTGAAGCCACTGTTGGAATGGATAAATATGCAGAGCTTGCGGTGTGCTGAACAAGCTCATCTAAACAGCTTGACTGTGAGTTCAATTCCTCTCTCTGAAAGATTCTCACTGAGCGGCAAGCAGATTGTTCATTAAATGTTAACAGAGAAGGCTCCCTGAGTGTTCCACCACTGCTAATGAAGACAGTGTCCCTGACTTCTCCTTTCACAGATAGTAACATTACTCCTTAAAGACAATTGGTTTTATGATCCCTTACAACATTGCTAAGACTTCCCAGCCTGCTATGGTTTGAATATCTATGGTTTAGAATTCATGTACAAGTTGGAAAGTTAATTACTCAAGTCCGATGCTGATGGTGTTTGAAGGCAGGGTGGGTTGTAAGGGTACAGACCTCATAAAGGATTTAAGGATTTAAGCCATTTGTAGTTTAGCGGATTTGTGAGCCATTTTAGGATTGATTTCTTTCTCTACGTTAGCCTGTTTTGTCAGACAAGTTTCTCTAGCTCATTGTGGAATGATATCCTTGGTTTTGCAGCAAGAGTTTCTTCATGGGGTGCTTAGGGAACACACCGTTCATGCTCTTGGAATTCCTATTATAAGAATACCAAGGCATTGACTTCTTTTTTTAAAAGAATTGGTCATAGACATTCCATTACTGCAATGGGAAACATAATGATTGCCTCTCACTCCCAGTCATTAAACAAATGTCTGCCTAGCATTTAACTATACCCACAGGGGAGTATGAGTTTGGAGTACAACACCCTAACCCAAGATGGCTATCTGCATTTTCCTATTTTCTATTGATAACCTAGGAACAACAAAACATTGATTTCCATTTTTAAATCACGGAGAAAAGGGCATAAATTATAAAGCAAAACAAAAGCCACAGAGATGGCAATCAAAATAAAAATGCTAATAGATGCATAATTAAGATCCCCACAAAGATCAGAGATTAGAAACAGGGCAGAGGTTTTGTTTTCTTAAAAAAAAGATTCTTGCTAGAAATTTTCAAAATTGAATGAAATACACCAAGGACTCAGCTTAGTAGCCTCTCCTAAAGCAAATAACTGAAGCAAAGGTTTGAGATAGATTGGTGATTACCTCAGGAAAAATACAGAGAGATTATATCCAATCACAGCAAGAAAACAAACAAAGCAAAGGCCCGTGTGCATCAACACGAAATGAACAAAGGGCAGGTAGATTTACTAAGCAACCAGATGGGACTGCCAAGGATCCTCAGAGGAGGGATCACTTAGGGAATAGCTGAAGCAAGAGGGCCAGAGATCTAATCTGCCAAGTGATCTTACTTTCAAAATTGAGATAAAACAAACACACATTCACACAAGAAAAGTGAAGAGAAATAATTACACAGAGATGTTCTGTGAAGTAAATCCTCACACAAAGCTTCAGAGAGAACACTGACCTAAGATGAACACCCCGGAGTGCAGAAAGAAACACAAAGGAGCAGAGCCTCAGTGCTCAGTGTGGGGAGCGCTGACTGATTAGCATTATCAGACAAGAAGCACAGGACTGGTTTGAGTTGGGTTGTAGCATGGAGCATACATATTCTAGTTTGGGGTTACTGACAAAAATCTGTAGGTATGAAACAATGGAGAAAAACATGAAATGTATGATCTGTAGAAGAAGCAAGAATACTCAGAAGGGAAATAACTTAGCTACTGCTCACTGTCAGTAATTCCCTTCAACCTCACATGGCCAAGGACATCAGGCAGTGAGACAGTGAAACTTGGCAGTCACTGCAGATTTACAATAGAATCGATCCTGAAATGATCCACGAATCCACTAACCTACAAAGGGCTTAAGTCCTTTAAGAGGGCTGATCCCTCAGTGTTTCTTACGTTTTTCCCCAGATTTTACACTACTGCTATTATGTGTTTCACATGTGCGCATGTGAGGAAGACCGTGATATACTGCACTTACTTTCACTTTAAATACTCAGTAATATTTTAAAAATGTTGTGTTAATCCCTTGAGGATTTCATTCAATATACTTGGATCACATTCAATCTCAATCTTCATCTTAATGTCTTCCAGGATTATCCCGAGACTCAGTAGTTTTCTTTGTTGGTTTGAGAAGATGTAGCTCATGACTAAGGAGAAGGAAACCTCCTTCTCCACACAACCACGAGTCCACTGCCCTCTGTGCCTCGGTGAAGGCTCAGGCCTCCCTCTGGAATCTGTTTTTCTTCACTTCAAGTACACTTTTCACGTCTGTTGTAAAATTGCTGGTGACAAATTCTGTCAAGTCTAGCAGTGGAGAAACATCTTTCTGTTTCCTTTCCTTTAAATGCATTTTTAGAAAGTAAAGAATCCTGAGCTGATGTTTTCCCTTTTAGCACTTTGAAATATTTCTTTTTGAAAAGATTTTTTTATATATCTCTGTCTCTGTGTCTCTCTCTACCTCTTTTTCTTCTTCCCTTCCTCTTTCCTTCCCTCCCTTCATGTATGTGTATGCATGTGTGTGTATGTGTGTATGCATGTGTGTGTATGTGCATGTGTGTATGTGTGTGCTTGTGTGTACAGTTGTGTATGTGTCTCAAGTTGTGTATGTGCATGTGTGTATGCATGTGTGTATATGCATGTGCATGTACACATGTATGTACATGTTTATATGTACATGCATGTGTGCAGTTGTGCATTATGTCCAGTTGTGTGTGTATGTGCATGTGTGCATGTGCATGTGTGTGTATATGTGTGTGTGCACCCTTGAAGTCCAGAAGAGGGTGTCACATGCCCTGGAGCTAGAGTTATAAGTGGTTGCTAATGACTTAACCCTGCCACTGGAAAACAGAACCAGCTCCTCTGCAAGAGCAACAAGGGCTCTGAATCTACAGAATCTCTCCAGCCTCCTAGACATGTTCTTCCTGTCCTTCACGGCACCTTGTTTCTGGTTGTTGCCATCCTTCTGGTGTACTCAACGTAAAGCTTCTTTTCGCTACTACTAAGATATTTATCAGGGGTTGAAAGAAATTTGATATGATATCCTTGTGATTATTCTCTGCTTCTTGTCCTTGGTTTACAGTTCTCATCAGAAAAAAAAGTGCCCTTGAGTTATGTAAGTAATTCTGTCCCCTTCTCCACTCAGCTTTTTCTCTAGGATTCTAGTTTGATGCATATTTCTGCTGTTTAATGTTGACTCACTGTGGCTTTCTTTTTAGATTTTCCTTTTCTTTTTTTTGGTTTTGGTTTATAATATTCTGTTTTTATATTCTCTATGTTCTTCTGCATTGTTTAATCTTTTATTAAAGCTAGGCATTGCATTTCAAGGCTATCTAGTAGAATTTTTAAAGACAGAAGCTATCGACTTACTACTCAGTAAGTTTTCTTTAGGTTTACAGAGGCCAGATTATCTAGTGACAGCTCCCCACCCCCAGGCAGAAGCACAGCACTTTTGATGTGTGAAGTTTCTTTGAGGTGGTCTTTACAACTTCTCTGTCTCTATTTAACTTGTCAGTGATTCCTTCAGATTCTCCAGCAAGTGGAATTCAGCCATTTTCAACTGTGCCCAAAGCTGTTGACTGGGGTGTGTGTGTGTGTGTGTGTGTGTGTGTGTGTGGTTGAGGAAAGTCATGACAGGAACTTGAGGCGAGAACCTGCAGACAAGGACTGAAGCAGAGACCATGGAGGAACCCTGCTTACTGGCTTACTCACCATGGCTTTCTCAGCTTACATTTTAATTCAAACAAGGACCACTTGTCTTGAATGTCCACAGTGGGCCACACCCTCCTCCATCCTCCATCAGTCATCATGAAGAAAATGTCTCAGAGACATTTCCACATGACAGTCTGATGGAGATACTTAAATTATGCTCCCTCTGCCCAGAGTGACTTGAGTTTGTGTGAGGTTTACAACTAATACACACACACTGATTGATATGTCTAAGCTTTTCTCCCCCACTCAGGCCTCTGAAGCCCTGGCTGCCCTCTGGTGCAGTCCAACCCAGGGCCAGCCTCCAACCCACAGGCAGGACTGGCCTTGTTCATTTCCTGTCTTTCAGCAGCCTCTGTCCCTTGTGTCGTGATGTTCAATGTTTGAAAATTATTGTTTAATGTATTTTGTCAGTTTAAAAAATGTCTCAGGCTGAAGCGAAAGCACAGGTTTTGTTACTTGATGTCAACTGCAAACAGAAGTAAATAATACTGGGATAAAAATCTCAGGCAGCATTTGTAATGTTCCAACCTAGGTTTTGGAACTGGCTCATTCTCATTAAATATTTAATGGTAAAACCAATTTGCACATGAAAACTCTGCTTAGACAAAAAAAAAAAAAGGCAAAACTTACAATAAGTGGTCCTTTGAGGAAGTTAAAATCCAACTGGCCAAAGGGCATAGGAAAATGTTCCACCTCAGTCAAAGCTAAGTAGACGAAGCTGAAATATTCAAGACCTCACCTCCACCTTAGACAGACACATATTTAGAGCATTGTGATGCTGTGTAGATGTGTGTGCAGAGCCTGAGGTATATCCATGTGCTGAACCTGAGAGGAAGGACGCAGCTCCATATGCAGGGCAGGATGACCTACAGATGCACATGCATTGTTTTAAGTGGCAGGATAAGCTTTCTCATCTCATTATTCCCAGTAGGTATTTTTTTCTGATGAAAATGCCAAGATGACAGAGAAAATATATGCTGTACATTAAATTTTTATTTATTAAAATCAACACCAAATAGAACCCCTCATTAAAAGCAGCCTATTGCATACAAAGTAGCCCCATGCATGTATAAGAGACACTATGTTGTTCTTACAAAGAATCTGTTTATGTTTCAAACACAGAAACAATGTATATATAATATCCAATAAAAGACCAGCATCTAAACAAGGTTATGGTATAAGACCATATGTAAGTGGTTATGAGTGTGTGTGAATGTGTATGAGTGTATATGAGAGTGTTTGCATGTGCACATCACTGTTTGGGAAGATATATCTGAATACTAATCTGTCAGTCATCTGTATATCTATCTACTTATCCATCTATTCGTCTATCATCTCTCTATCCGATAGTATAGGTGATTGTAATTGTCTGTGTGTGTGTATGTGTGTGTGTGTGTGTGTACATGCCTCAGTGTATAGAGTGGGTATAAGCACATAGAATAAGTAGTGTGTTTATGAGTGTGAGTATGTTGTTGTGTGATGTCTATTGCCTGTAACGTGAGCATGTGAGACTGCATGAGTGGTGTGCATGGGTCTGTGTTGGGAACATACATGCCTGAGTGTGCATCTGCTTCATGTCATCTGTGCATCACCTGTATTTTCTATGATGTTTTAATAATAAGCATCTCTTAATTTCTTCTAACTGAAAACAGACATAAAATATTTTCCCTGGAGAAAAGATTATATCCACAAACCCCTATGTACCCATAAAGATTTCTACTCCATAACTGAGGGTGAATATGACCTTGGAGAGGGATGGAACAGTCTTGAGGCCTAATTATATGAACAGACTGTCAGCGTAAATGTAGAAATGTAAATTGTAAGCCAATCCCATGAAGACACTGGACTGAAAATAAAAATTCAAGGAAGAACCAAAGCTGCTGACCTCGCAGGCCATGGACAAGTTTTCCTACTCCCCTTTGCCCCCATCAAGATGAAGACACTCATAAAGGATACATGCTTTCTAGACCACAAGGACCTAAATCAAAACTTTCACTCACAAGAGTGGAGCATCTGCGGGCACGCTATCCCACCTGTCTAGATCTCAGTGAGGCAAGCGAGAGACAGTGTGAGTTACCTACTCAGAGTAATGTTCAACCTTGGAAAGGCAGTCAGTAATTAGATACCAACATGATGAGTGGCATGGGACATGAGAAAATGATCACAGGAGCTGACTTCTTGGCCAGGGATTTGTAGTTTTCTAACAGCAGGAATGTGCTGGCTTATAATTTCAGCTTGTGATACTGGGACATATACAATTGGAAACAGGGGTTGGTGTTTATACACATCTACCCACCTCCTGATCTTCCAGAGGGGACAGAGTGTGTGGCACCCTGGGCAGAAGACATACTCTGGATATGTGGCTCTTTGCTGGTATCTGCCCCTAGGGTGAGCTGGTTTAGTTCTGAGGGCTTCCTGTGAGATGAAGGTGCTTTAACACAGCACACTGTACCTTTCTCTATACTTTCTTATATTCTGGCCCTATTCTGTCATACTTTGAAGGGGTTTGTAGCATTTTCCTTAGTAATTTTCACCTCTTTATCCCCCATATTCCTGAATACTCCAAAGATATGGAGTATCCACTAATTGCTCCAAAGTATCCATGGAGTAGAGGGTTGTCTTGGTGGAGGGAGGGCAGAACAGGGGACCCACACTCTTTGGGGACAGAAGAGTTTTCTCTTAGATTACATGGTTATCTTGGCTTTCTGTGGACAACAGATTGTGAGGATGAAGTCCCTTTTCTGACCATTGCTGCTGTCCCTAGTAGCTCGGTGCCCATTGTAAGACTAAATACCTCACAGGGAAGATTGAGCTGGGCCAGTAATTCTGAGAACACAAAACTTTGAAGATGGTATTGCTTGGTGACTATTGGTGATGTTTTTCTTCTTGCAAAACTCACTGGATCTTTTTCAAGTGTCACCTCATTGAGGTGGATTATGGTGGGCTCAGCTTTCCCCAGAGTTCCTGGATGTTTGTTCAGTGCCTGATCTCTCAGGGCTATAACTGCACAGGCTGAGCACTGATGGTTGCCCATAAACAGTTGGCAGGATGTTCAGCATGGTTCTGAAACATGGAGGGAACAGTTATTTGCATAAAGGTGGGAGGCTGATTCTGCCAGTATATCTGAGAAGAGTGTGGATGGGTGATAAATACTGTGATTGCATGGTTGAAAATCTGAGGCAGAAGGCCAGACATTTTCCTTCTTTGTACCTTAAGGTGACGTTGCTCCCTTAGAGTTCAGACAGGGACAGGATCTAGGGACTCTCCCTCTTGTGCATGCATACTTCTGTGCTTCCTTATAAGCATGAAGAGCTGTGCCCCAACTGCCTGTTACCTGGAGGAGAATATTTTAGGGTCAAGTTGTAGCCTTTCCTTTTCCAATGAGGAAACAAGAAAGAAGAGGCCAAATCATGCTCATGGTCATTCAGAGACTGGTCTCCTGAAGATGCTGCATCCACACAGGGTGGGAGATCAGAGTAAAATTTGCCAATAAGTCATCAACAAAGTCCACCCAGCATTTGGATACTACCAGGCTTTCAGAGATGTGCTAAGAATCATGAGGGAAACACTGGGTCATCTTTCTTGATGGGTGGGTACGTTTGTTACTGGTCATCTGCTAGAGAAGTTGTCTTTTGTTTAGTTCGTCATTGGGAGCAATAAATATAATAAATATCATTATCAGATAATGATAAATATCTGTGTTAAATATCATTATCAGACCAGGAATTCTTCTTTAAGAGTCATAAACTAAATGCCTAATGACTTCCTCAGAGGATGATGGAAGCTTATCTTCTCTGCTCATGACTTATCTCTCTTACTCTGTAAGTGAGCGATGATGGGGTTATGACTGACCATTTAGAACCTGTTTCCCCTGAACAGGAAAGCAAGCTTCAGGGATGCCGAGATGAAAGCTCATTAACTCATTTCTTGAACACAAGCTGTTGATATTCACAGGTTCTTAGGTTTCAGACCAAGCAAGCATACTTTTACCCCAGAAGCACTTGGTTCGAAACTTCAGATCTAAAGGTGCTCTTCATTGTAGCAGGCAACGATGCTATTTGTAAATATGGTCAGGGAAGAAAGAGATGATACCATCAGGAGAAGAGAAAGTTCTTTTTTGTGTTCAATAGATGGTGTTATGTACAATATCAGTTCCCAAGGGCGACATCTAGGCAAGGGACATCTTTGCATGTGACCTTTGTGTTGTCCCATTTCAGGTGTACACGGGAGAAGATTTGCAAATAATTCCAGGGTTGACCATCCCTATACAAGAAGCAAATGCAAAATTTTTGTAAGCTTAAGAGTCAGGATGACCATGGCAAGGTTGATCGTATCACAATACCTAGGGGACATTTTGAGCAGCGTTCTCAGGTCAGGGAGTGACTCATGCAGATGCTATACTTAGCTTGGCTGCACAGCTTTAAGTCGTCTGGCATTAAGAGCATCTCTAGGGAAGACTCAGAAACAGAGTTACTGATTGGTTGAATTTCCCTATAGAATGCATACGTTTGCCCTGTGTGGGACTGCGTAAGGGTATCCTGGGTCATGGTGGAGCAGGTGCCTAGAACCCCAAGACTCTGTGGATTCTAGATGGGATTCTGCATGAGAACCGGCAGGAGTTTGGCGCCCTCCAGAACCCAGAATCCTGAAAAGCAGTCACAGTCTCCATAGAATTACATAGGTCGGGCTATAGGCCTCAGGCTCTAGGGATTTACATACTAATGAAGGCCAGAGGGCAGAGCAAATTAAACATGCCTCCCCCAGATCCTCCCCCTTTCTCCCTCCCTATATAACTCGGAACTGCCCTGAGTTTTTGGGGGTACGCCTAGATACATCTATCATGCGCCATGACAATAAACCTTTTTGGAACCAAGGACTTCCTTGTGTTACTGGGGCCTGTTGCCGCAAAGGCCTCCAGGCTGCTGGAACCATAGGGTTTTCTTCCCGAATGTGGGACCCGCCACAGCGGTGGAAGCCCCTCTGGGGCCCCACCGCTGTGGCGGCCTTTTTAAATTTTCCCCACAGTCCTGAATAAAAAACGGCTTGCCTCTCAGTTTACCTATAAACAGATTTATCTGTAATCATGGGGAAAGATTACTTTTGGAAGAGTAGCTGGTATATGGATTACATAATTTTATGTTTTCACCTAGTGTGCTGTCTAAACTAAAAAAGTAGACTAGAAAGTCCCGGATCCCAGAGACTGTGAGGACAAGTAACAGTCACACTACTCTTGGGCCAACATGCAGAGGCTGAAGCAATCTCCCCCAGCCTTCACATGCTACCTCCTTCTAAGTGGCCCCTAGTGTGAAATGCACAGAGACTCTCCAAATGGGCAATAGAGCAAGTACCCAGCTTCAGCTGAGCCTTCCCCTCCCCCAGTTCCTAGCACATCATGAGAACCTGTGTTCACTGTCCCTTGTACAGCTCCAGTCACGTTCCTCCAGAGTTGAGGAGCAGAACCACAGCATGTGCTATTTAGAGCCAGCCCATATGATTATGGAGACTGGTGAGAGCAACATCAGCAGAACTCTTGTGTGAGAGCACCTTAGGTGGTAATGCAGCAGTAACTTACCTGGGGGAGGAGAGATGATCCTGTCTGTTCCCAACTACCAGAGGCCCAGGACACTGTGGGAAGAAGTATCTTTTACTTTCCTAATAATTTCAAGTATTAATTCCTTCCCCAAACACTTTTTACATTAACAACCAAAATGGCATTTGGCTAAATGTCTGGGCACCATGCCCAGCCACACCAACACATCCAGATAACATCCATGGCCCTGTCTCACTGGGGCAGCTCTATCCATCCTCATCCTCATGTTCCTCCTGGCAGAAGTACCTGCATCTGTGTGGCTTCTGTAGCTTCTTGGCTCACAAAAACTCTTCATCCTCAGACATGGGACCTGACTCATCATGCTACCCTAGAGACTGCATCATTCTTTAATAGTTTATCCAAAGTTTCTAATGACTCCATAAACATGGAGCTGAGCCGCCATGCCTTCCTCCTGTCTCCAGCTTATATAATGGTCAGATTACCTTCTCTGCACCCTTGATGGTTCCCTTTGCTTTTTGCTTCTGTGTGAAGGCTTTGCTTGATTGATAGATGCTGTCCCTTCTTTTTCTCTGGCCAATTCTTTTATGACCTCTAGAGCAGAGCCAAGGATTTTTGCTTTAAGTTTCTCTTGGTCCCCTGGTAACCTTGGTATCCTGTATGTACTTAGCAGCCAACTCCTAGGACTCCTGATGCCTGCATTCGTAGCCATGACAACGTTAGTCCAGTTTCTGTCCTACTTCAACTTCCACACTGTCCAAGGCAAGGGTTGTGTGTGATGGACTGAATAAAAAGGGCTCCCTATAGACTCATAGAGGTTAGCACTATTGGAGCTGTGGCCTTTTTGGAGGAAATATGTCACAGTGATTGAACTTCAAGGTTTCAGAAGCTCAAGCAGGTCCAGTAACTCATGGTCTCTTCCTGCTGCCTGGTAATCCAGATGTAGAGCTCTCAGCTCCTTCGCCAGCACCATGTCTGCTCATAGGCCACCATGCTTCACACCATGACAATAATAGACTAAACCTCTGAACCATAAACCAGCCCCAATTAAATGTTGTCTTTTATGAGTTGCCATGGTCATGGTGTCTCTTTACATTAATGAAACCCTAAGACATTGTGTAAACATTAGAGTCCTACTGCAGGCTCTACCACAGTTCTTGTACAGGTAAAGTTCTTTGTGCCATGCAAAGTGTGTGGAATTAAAGGCCCAAGATTGCAGGTCATGGGACAGGACCCAGAGCTCTCGGGTTACAAACCTTGGCCATTGTTTCTCCTTCTCTTCTGTGAAAATGAGTGTGTTCTAAAGATCCTCACATGCAGACAAACAGCCTCAGGGCCTTAAATTCCTATATGGATGCCAAAAGATTTTGAATATATGGCCAATGTCCTTTACCTATTAGTAAAGAGCAGTTGACATAGTGGTTAAGGTTGCAGATTCCCAAATTGTCCTCTGAAGGTCCACTCTGTCTTGGCTATTACTGCTCTGTTCCTCAGACAGGGTGACTTTTCTGTGGCCCACTCTCTGCGTCTGCAAATCTATTGTGATTGCTATAATGAGAGGATTTCACCTCTCTAGTCTGTGGTGCTTACAGCCGTAAGAGGAAGTGCTCAGAACAACGTCTGGTGTAGAGAAAGTGCTGAAAGGTTTTCTGCTAATACCGTTTGCATTACTGTCACTGCTCCTCCTTGACAGTTAAGGGGGCACACAGTGAACCCCCAACACTGCTGTTCTCTTCCTTCATGTCCTTCCTTGGTCAAGTTAACCTCTGTCCCTCCTCTTCTGTGAGATGTGACTGGCATCTCTATCTAGCTGACATTGTTGTTTGTGCTGATGTCCTTTCTCACAATGCCTAAAACGATGCCCAGGGAGAGAACTCAGGCTGGACAGACTCTGTCTTGGGCTTTCAAAGCTCCCAGGGTCTGAGTAGTCACTCCTCAGAGCAGATTTGGGACACAGACTGGAAGCTGAGCAGCAGCATAGACTCCAAGCAGTGCCTAGACCTCTGCCAGCACAAAGCTTGTTTACTTATTTATCACTCCCCACCCCAGTACAAACGGCCTTCTCCAGGCAGGGTCAGTGATATCATTGTCCTCTCATTACTGCTTCGCTCTGTTCTAAGTGTCTGATATCTCATTACAGTCATTCTGCTGTAAGTCCAGTCAATGGGGCTTTGGGGAGCAGAAAGCACAGAGGTCAGCAGTGCCTCAGACCTTTATGTTCACTTAATTCCATCTCCGTCCTTCGTGGCCGTGCTTAATCTCATTTACAGATGAATGTTTTCCCCACTATCCTGTTTCTCTTCTCAGGATGTAGCTGACCAAAGCAGCTTATTCTGAGTTTATTAGCTTTCATTTCTCCTCCCTGACCTTGACACCGATCTTTCTTCCTCTGTGATTAGCTCACATATTCACGCTTCTACTCATCGAAGATTAGGTATGTAGGCTTGGGTCAGCAAATGGTGATTTACATAATTGTTTAAACAGGAAGCAATGAAGATGGAGCATAAGAATTATAAAGATTCAGTAAACTAAAACTTATAGCAAAACATCTTTCATCTCATTTGAGTAAACGCTTTAGCATAGAAAGAGAACCTGAGAGCTAAAGGTTCCTAGAGTGAGATTCTGGTTCCGTAGACTGTGACTGCTTGTTGGATAAATGATTCACAGGTCATGTGATCTTTCCTGGGCTATGACTCATCTGTAAATGACAAATGCTGTATTTTTATGCACCATAAGGATGTGTGTGGCATTTGCTAGGTGGCGTTTGCTGTTTATAGCACAAGAATACTGCCACCAGCTAGCACTCCTGGTGAGTTCAACTAAAATGCTGAGTTTCCTTACTCAGGAACTCATCATTGGACAGACATGAAATGCTTCATCATGGTCTGATAATTGTTTGGGGACATTGAATTAATTGTGACACCTTTGCTAATACCCAGGAAGGCCATATTAGTAGTTGTATCATGAAAAGACGTTGGCAAATGGAGCCAATCGTATAGGGCTCCCTTCAGAGAATAGGATGATTCCGGCCTTGAGTTCTTGAGTTGAGGTGTAGGGTGCTTTCCTGGCAGTCAGCTGATTGGCTGTTTCCCCTCAAGCTATGCACCCATAGCTAGCTGTTTATTTACCAATAGCTCATTTACATCCCACTTCAAGGATAAAATGCCTCTTCTGAAGAGTCTGGGGTGTCAACTCCAGGCTCCATTAATCATGGTTTCAAGTGGCTCTCCTGCAGAAACAAGTCTTGCTGCATGACTGGCGGATAAACCCTGAATTGCGGATGATGTAGAAGGGCAGCCAGATCCTTAGAAGGTAACGTTTCATAACATGCATGTCTACTCTGTTTAGAGTAAACTTCAACGTGGATATGTCATCTTAAAAAATGTATAAAGTAGATGGTCGACACCTTGTCACCTCTAGTGCTGCTAATCAGTCCCTCAAATGTTTCTTGTTTATGTATTCAGCCACTCACCCTGTGTCCTGTATGCTACTGCATGTGTGACATGTATAAATCACTGTATGAATTCTGAAAACATTAAAGTGAATAAGGAGGGGACATCCCCTTTATGTTCTGAAAGTCTGGGTTGGGAGTAACATAGAACCCTGGAGCATCAAGGTCTTTGTGAAGAGAGGCTATGTCAGTATTGGACTCCGTTCTATTAGCTGTGACAGGTTAAAGAGGGGTAAGAGAATTAGACTCAGTCATTCTAGTAAATGATATTCTAACACACATGCATACATGCACAAACAGATATAGGCACACAGAGTCAAACATGCACATGAGCATACACATACAGACACACATGCACTTGTCCCCACACAGTGTGTATGCTATGATTCAAATATGGCATGTCCCCTTTGAATTCACAGTGTGATAGACATTTCAACAGTGGGTCTCTCAGAGTTGAGGAAGTCATTAAGGTGGGTTTAATGTCTTTACCACGGGTGAATTCTGCATGTTGTCAGGATGGAGTGAGTTTGTCCTGGTTACATAATGTCATCATAGAACAAGGCCTCCCTCTCTGGACTCCCCTTTCACACACATTTTCTTGAGCCTTCCCATTTTGTGCCATGAAATGAGGTGACATGAGTCTTTTATAGACATTGTGTGTGTGTGTGTGTGTGTGTGCCTGTGTGTGTGTGCCTGTGTGTGTGTATGTGTATGATATAGATATTGAGAGCCAGTAAATTTTCTAATTTCTAGTTCCATGGGCTAAAAGAAATATTTTTCTTTTGTAAATGTTTTTATTTATTTATTTTTAAGATATTTAATTTTTCTTGTGTAATACAGCCTTTCCCCTCCCACAGCTCCTTTCAGATCCTCAACTTCTTGTTCACCTCCAAAACAAAAACAAATCACACCAAAAAATGAAAATTAAAGCAAACTGAAGCAAGACAAAAGATAACATACAAACAAAAATATCACACACATACACATAGAAACACATGCATGTGCACACACACACACATGTACAGGCACACACACATGCACAGGCACATGCCACACACACAGACACACATACACACACACACACACACACACTCACACACACACATTCACCCATGGAGTTCATTTTGTGTTTGTCAACCACTTTTGGGCATGTTGTCTCTTTGAGGGTCATATAGTTATACATCATCTTACAGTCTATTGGAGAAAATGGATGTTGCCTTTCTCCACGGCTATCACTTGCAAATAGTTTGTTAGGGGTAAGATTCTGTGTCCACTCTACGCTGCAATTTTGTCTGGTATGAACATGGCAGGTCTTGTGCATGCTGTCACCAGCTCCGTGAGTTCATATGTGCATCAGACCTGTTGTGTCTGGAAGACACTGTTTCTTTGGAGTCATCCATGACCTCTGTAGGACAGTCTACCTCATCTTACACCTCCAGGGGAAGAGTTTAATAAATATATCCCACTTCATGCTGTGTGCTCCAAAGTCTCTAATTCTGCACAGTGTCCAATTATACATCTGTAAAAAAGAATTACATATTCTAACTAGCTTTTATAAAAGATAGACAGCCAGATATTTTATTTACAAGCTGTAACCCTAGATTGGGCAGGCTTTGAGCTATTCTGACTTACATTCCTGTCATACATCCCTTGTTACTTGCTGTTTTTCCTGGTATATACTCATGGTCCATCTCCCCTCATGGCGGCTTCCTCCACTCTGGTCTCTTCTCAGACCCCTCACTCAATCTTCAAGTCCTGTCTTTCTCCCTACCACACAAGCACAGGCTCTACCCTTTATTAACCAATTAACTTTAAATTAGGAAGCAGAGTTTACACAGCATCACTTGGTATATACGAGGCTCTCCTCCTAGGGGCAACCAGATCTTGGAGACTAATGCTTAGCATTTGAATACATATTAGCACCAGAATAGCTTCCAACATAGAGATCTCTTTGTTAATTCCTGTCTCTGCTGAGGGTGGAGCAATGTTCTGGTCTGTGGACATAGAAATGTGTCATTAGGAGTCATTTTATTACTATAGTCTCTTTTCTTTTATACATTAACTGACCTAAGGCACTTTACTATACACCTCACACTGGGTCTGAAAAAAGATGCCCCAAAGGCCAATGTGTTGAAGGCTTGGTCCCAGGTTTTGGTGATATTGAGCGATGCTGCAGATTGGCTATAGAGGGAGATCTTAAGTCATTGGAAATGTGCTTTCCAGGGAATAATGGTGCCCTAGCCACTTCCTCTCTCTCCCTTGGTCTCTAGACCACTAGAGATACTTCTGGTATACACTGCCCACACGTGGAGATCATTATAGACCCAACTGTGAAGTAAGATAAACTATTTTTTCTATAAGTCGATAATCTCACATTGTCGTATCCAGTAACAGAAAGCTGACTGACACATAGCCATGGGGGCAGACCAGCACAGGGGCTGTAGACTGTAGAGAAGATCAGGACTGCTGCTCAGTAAATACTGAATGGCTTGTCTGGCTATGGAATGCAGGAAGGCCAGTGGGTAGCTGGAGCCGTGCTTGAAGGGAATGCTGGGAAACAGTGTATCAGGAAGGATGGAGTATTGCGGTGATGCCAGTGAGAGGTCTCAGGAGAAGCTCTTGGAATCTCAGAGATGACCTTCACAGCTGGGACTAGGGTGTTAACAGAACTGTGGACAGTGACGGCCATTGTGACTAGGTATTGGGTGAAAAGGAGACTGTCTTTTCAGGAACCAGAGTAAGGGTCGTGCAATAGCAAGGCTGCATTGTGCTGGTTCCCTGAGACTTCATGAATGCAATGTTCAACATCAATCCTGTAAGACAGCAGTTTCTAGAGCAGTGGTTCTCAACCTTCCTAATTCTACGACCCTTTAATACAGTTCCTCGTGTTCTGGTGTCCTCAACCATAAAAATCATTATCGTTGCTACTTCATAACTGCAAGTTTGCTTCTGAGAATTTTCTGAGTTCCTAAGACCATCACAAATGTTTGGTCTCCAATGGTCATGACCCACAGGTTGAGAATCACTCTTCTAGATAATCAAAACTTCAGGCTGCTGTGTGGCTGCTTTCAGCTGCTTATAGTCAAGTAAGAGGGTGAAGGAGTCAATCAAAGTCCTAAATTATAACCGAGAATCAGGAGGCAGAGTGCAAGCACTTGACCTGTTTGCTTAAGGATTAAGTTTGCAAAGAAATGTCCAGACACATGTGCACACAGATATAGGACAGGGCCATGTGATTTACACGGGATTCATGCATGTAGCTAGTAAACATTGCACTTAAACATAGCCCGTTTTCCTCTCAGCATTTGCACTCATTCACCCCCCCCCTTTCTTTTGAATTGACTTCTGCTCACTGCAATTGAGAGGCCACAGTAGGGTGATGCCTCCCCTCCTTTTGAAAATAGAATTTACTTACACATACCAGTTCCGAGACAAGAGTCAGTGGCATTTGGGACAATCAGTGTTGGAAACTACATTTCTCCCTGATTCCAAAGCAATGTTCTCAATAGGCAAACCTCAGCTTTTTAATTAATTTGTCTCTGCTCTCTCCACCACACAGCTTATGGCCACTCTGTTTGTGGCATGCTCTGCTGGTATACCTGTGCTCAGTATTTCATGTAAGTGGAATCACACCAACTATGAGCTTTGTGTCTAGCTTGCTTCGGTTGGCTCAGTATTCAGAATGTCACCCACTGAGGAATGTTCCAGCACTTCCTGGCTTTCTCTCATCCGATTCTGTAAGCATTAGACTCTTAAGGCTGCAGTAACAAAGGATCATCATCAGTCATCTTAACTGACAGACTTGTGTTGTCATCAGCTCCTGGGTTCCTAGATTTCAACAATGACATGCTGTGGGGTTAGCTTCTGAGAGCTGTAGTTCAGGTTTATTTTTTGGCCTCTGAGGGGACCTGGAGAGACTTCTGGAATGCCTTGACTTGCTGTGGTATAACTGCTGTGTCCACACAGTGTTTTCCCTGTGTGGGGCTCTATGTTGCCCTGTCTGTAGGGCACCAGTCATACTGTATTGGCAATGCACACTGCTCTAGCACAGCTTCATCTGGGCTTATGACATGGAGCAGGATCAGTGGAGAAAATGAAGAAAAGCATGGTCTCAATGGTGGTCAATTTACTTTAGAGAGAGAAATGTGACATTTTGGCACACAATCCCCCCCCCCCCAAAAAAAGAGAAAAGAATAGAAACAGAGCCTGGAGAAGGCTACATCCTTTCTGTTTCAGCCAGGTATGTTGGGCATTTTAGTTCTTTGATTGCTCCAGGATCAACAGCGGTTTGTTATGGTCAACTTTTAACTTGCCCCTCTCATTGATGGCCTGAGGTATACACGTGAGAGGCTGCCAGGCTGCTCCCTTCCCATGAGGTAAACAGTTCTTTCCTACAAGGCTGCTTTAACCTTATGCAGTGGTTGGGCTCTGCGGGTGCTGGTGTAACTTCTGTTTCACAATGTCTACCCTTCTTTTGTCCCACCAGTGTGATGGGCAATACTCCATAAAGGTCCTTACTCCACTCTGCAGGCTGCTTACCCGCACACCGGCAGCTTACTAACTAGGATAATCTTAAAAGGGGAGACACCAATCACTATTGCTTCCTCAGATAACCTGAAGCTTTTACTCAGAAATTTCCAGAATGTGAACGGAAAAGAAGTCAGGCAGGAGCAGAAGAGTCCTGTACACATGGCCAGATAAAAAGAAGGCAGCGGATACAAAACCGTGTCGAGGGACAACAAATCAATCCCTTTGACAAGACTCCACTGTGCTTCAGAAACCCCAGTGTTGCTGAGGCTCTGTGCCTCCTACAGCAGATTGCCTAAGAAGCACCTCTTTTACACAGAGGGTAGTCTACCCAGCAATGGCTACATTGTATCCTAAGCATCCTATAGTGTTACTCACTGTGAATTCAATTTCTCTATTACATTTTGTAATTGGCTACTGGTAGCAAAAAAGAGAGAAAATAATGGGAGTGCAATTGATTTTTGTATGTTTTTATTTGCTATGGTTTCTTCTTACCATGCTCAGGAGATAAAACCACCTCTGGGCCTGCTCTCATAATGCTCTAAATAGGATGTTAACCAGCTGGCACTGATGTTTTAGGCCACAGATCTTTCTAACAAGAACCCGTTGCTCTTAATCGCACCTTGGGTTTTGTCTTACCCAATAAACCACACAGATATGTGTGGAGCCAATGTCTCCAGGTGACTGTTCAGTTCTTGCACCCAGGAGACCAAGGGTCTCTTGTCAGTAGTGTCCTCTAGTGGGGAAGTCCCTTCTACGTCTAGAGACAACGATGCCTGTAGAGGCTTCTGTAATTCCACTGGTTACTGCCTCATGTGGAGATAGTGAGGCAGAAGCAGCCTTGGAGGGAGCCTCATGCATTCCAGCTGCTGCCAGGTGCCAGGGTCAGGCAGGCACAGCTGGAGCCGGGCTGGGATGGGAGAGCATGCCCAGGACAATGAAGATACAAGTTCTGGGGACCCCATTCCTGGACAGGTGCGTCAGAACTTGGGTACAGGTGTGCAAGACTGCACGGATCAGTCCAAACTTGGTGTTGACTCTGCAGCACCCATTCACAGAGCGCTTGTATCTCAAAAACAACAACAACAACAAAACAGAGGATAATGACACTAAGTTTTCTTAGCAGGCACCATGTTATGAAAGCCTTTCAAATCAATAGCATGTCAACACGTCGGTGGTATTAATCATCCTTCCCATAGCTCCTGTAATACTTGTTTATTTTCTATGTCTTCTAACATCTTACAAACAGGTCGTTAAAAAGGTGGACTGCTGGGTATCATTATTTTATAATTTGACTTTTAGGCTAGCACACAGAGGAGCAGGTTCCAGCAGGCCGTTGTATATCCATCCCATTAGGCTTTGTCCCCATTTGTGCTATGGATTGTCTGTATAGGAGAGGCAGCTGGGTTTCTCATTGTGTTGAGAAAATCAGTTTGAATTTACCTTTTAATTGGCTAAGGTTAAAAAAAAATGTATGACTTTTTAAAAATATTGAACCTTCCTTCAATCCCTATAATAAATAAGATGAAGACACACTAATACATGACGAAACGTTAGGTACTGTTTCCTATTTACTTTTATTTATTTATTTATTTATTTATTTATTTATTGAATCTAGTGATCTAATTATTTCAATTGTTTATTTTAATACTTCTAAGATTCTTTAACTTTTTTACTTAGTCTTTGAAAACTTCATGCATATATGTAATGCGTCTTGGCCACATACATCCCTGTATTATTCAGGGTTCTCTAGACTAACAGAACCTATACAGTGACCCTCTCTATATCTGTGTTGATGGCTATTTATGGCTGGGCACTTTATTTTCATCATTATGAACAGGGATGTGTTCCTGCCATAAGAAGGCTCTCTGACAAAGGTTGGCAGCAGCACATATCAACATCCCATTGAAAGGAGATTGACCTGAGGCTTTACTCTGCATATTTGATATTTATTTTGTTTTTCCATGTACTTTGAACTGCTTTTGCTATGGATGTTGTCCCGTAGATACCTGGGGAATAGCTGGGCCTGGTGACACAGGTTTGTGGTGTTCTTTACTATGTAGACTGAGGCAGGGGGAATCATAATTTCAGTGTCTGCTTTGACTATAGTAGAGTTGAGAGTTCAAGGCCCTCCTGGGCGATCCAGCTCTCAAAATTAAGAGGACTGGGATGAAGCGTAGTGAGGATTTTGCTTACCATAGGTGGGACCTTGGGTTCCATCATCTCCAGTACTGGGCTGTGGGGACAGGAGAGGAAGGAGAGGGAAGGCAAGAAGCATACAGAAGAAAGAGGAGAAAGAGAAGGAGAAAGTTGTGGATGACAGCTCCCCCACATTCCAGGGAATCCAGATAAGAACGATCTATAAAATTGTGTTTGCCTGGTGTCTCCATGTGACGTTTTTCATCATGCCTCAGTTCATTTGTTCTCCTGTAACTCTGCCTTTTCTCTCCATTCAGTTTTGCTAAGTAATTTTTTTTTCCTAGAATTTCTTTATTTCCTTCTAGGCCTGGAAATCATTCACCAGAGCTTACCCCCACTCCTTGGTCTGTAATTTTTTTTTTCATTTTCCTTCTCAGTGTGATTACTGTTGCCATTTTCTCCTGACTGGATTGTGAACTTTTGTCTATCTCAGCAGCCACTCTAAGGACACACCTCCCTCTCTGCCTTCCAGAGTCCCTGTTGAGCTGACTCTGCTCTCACAGCCTAACTGGAGATTCTCCCTCTGCCTTTAAAATCGGAGCTACCTCTGCCACTCAGAATCAACAAGATCACCTAAGACTCCTTCCCTGACTTGTGACTTTATGTGCAGCTTAGATGTTTAATAAGGAATTTTTGTTATCATCTATTTCTAAATTCCCATAAAATGTCTTTGTTGACGTTTGAGTATTTTAAAAGAAGTTTCTCTACTTTCCAAGTAAAGTGAAATCTATTTTATTTTCCCTCAATCTCTACCAGTGTAGGTACTTCACACTCAGGGTGGTCTACCTTCATGAGTTATTTGAAGTGTATTCACAGCCTTCTGTGACTGTGACAAAGGACTTGAGTAGTTTTTTAGAGAGGAAAGTTTTATTTTTTGTTCCCAGCTTTGGAGGACTCTCTTCACAGTCATTGGTCAGAGTCATTGAGAGAGCATGTGACTGAGGACGCTCTGCCTGGTGGCTCTGTCAAGTAAAGAGAGAGAGGGAAGGGGCCAGGAACCCACTATCCCTTCAAGTCCTCCCTCCTAACTTCCTCCCACAGAGCAGTCTACCTAAATGGTCCACAACCTCCCAAAAGCAGGACCAAGTCTTCAATAGTTAGCCTGTTGAAAGACATTTTAGAACTTCTAAAGGACAATTATTTATTTATGTGCATGCGTGTGTGTGTGTGTGTGTGTGTGTGTGTGTGTGTGTGTGTGTATTTTCTCCCATATTGGTTCTGATGTCAAATTTAGGTCAACAGTCTTCACAAAAAAGCACTGTTCCCTGCTGAGTTATCTCACCAGCATTGGCTGGTGTTCGTAGCTATGTTTGAGATCAATAGTCTTTAAACTGCTGGGCAAGAGTGATTTACCAATCTGTCCTTTGTGCAGTTTGTGTTGTTCAAACCATCCATGTCTGCAATAGTTTGCCCATCTGATTGTGGTGTTGTAGTGCCAATTTCATCCCCGATGGAGCTACTCTATTTAAGTCAAATATTCAACGACAGTTTGATCACTTCACTGAGGTTACCAATCATTGAAATCTCATTTAGAACTAATTTTAAGAGATTGCCTTGGAGGGATGTTGTACTGAGACACTCTGTGCCTTGAGGTTTACTTTGATGATGACAACAGTGTCCTTGCCTTTCCTTTAACTGGCGCTTCCCCTGCCCATTCTCATGCATTTCTGTCTGTTCCTGTGTGTGCTTTTAATGCTGATACTTGCACTGAAATTAAGTTGTCTGTTTCATGCAGCATGCAGTTTGATTTAAAATGTCAAATCTGATAGTCACTAATTTTCACTTTTTAGTTCAGTACTTTTATTTATTTATTCATTCACACTTGTTTCTTTCCCATATTTGGCAAGGGGCTTCTGAATCTTCATTTTGTGTTAATCACAGAGAATACTTTCAAATGGTTTATTTTAATTTTTTTTGTATGTGTATATTTTCCAGAGTGTATGCCATTTCTATGTGGATGCCTCTAGTAGCCAGAAGAGGTCACCAGAGCCCTTGTAGCCAAAGTTGCAGGTAGTTGTGAGCTATCTGAAAAGGTGATGGAAAGTGAATTAGATCTTCTGAGAAAACAGTAGGTGCTCTTAACTACAGAATCATCTCTCCAGTCTCCTATGTCTAGAAAACCCTGTGGCTGTCCCTGTAGAAGGGAGTAGGTCAGCTACAGGACTACCTCCTGTTCCTGAAGGAGGAATGACTGTGTAGCTACTGTTCCAGTCTTGCTCCTGATCTGATTCACATCTGAGCTGTGCATCCTCTCAGAATTGAATGTATTAACATCTACTCGTGGACAGACATTGCATACATAGCAGAAAGTTGACCTTCACAATCACACTGTGTGTCAGATGATAATGGCTTCCAATCTATAAACAAGGAAATAGAACCTCACAGTTTCGTAAGTGTCAGGATGAGACACCACCAATGGCAGGGCTGAAGGTCAAGACCAACATGTGACTGGTACCTGCCATCAACAACACACAATCCCACACTTGCTCACTACAGCTTGCTTTCCGGTATAGATTTAGCAGAATGATTCTTCCAGGGTTAGCTTTCTCATGGCTTCTACCTCCTAGTGAGTTCCATCTGCTTCTTTTAAAGACTCATCCTCTGTTTCGGTTTGAAGTCTGATAGCACTGGATGCTCGTAGCAGCAGCCCTGTGCGCAGCATGAAGGCTATCCTCCTTTTGCCATAAAAACTTTTTTATATAAGTTGGGCAATGCAGGGATTTAGGACCAGCAGGAGAATCACAAGCTTAAGGCATTTCTGGACTAAAGAGAGGGCTCAAAGTCAGCATGAAAAACTTAGTGAGATCTTGTCTCATAAAAAAGAACCAGTAGGAGACTTGGTATACCATTTGCTGTAGAGAGACTGCCTAACATACACAAAGTCCTAGGTTCAGTTCCCAATACTGAAAACAAACAGTTTTATATAGAATACGTTCAAACCTAGCCTGGGCAATGTAAAGAGACTCGGTCTCAAAAACAAAATGTATAAACAGGACTTGGGGACAATTCATGAGGAACTTGCCAAGGGTTGTTTTAACCTACTCTCTGCCACTATCCAGAACTCATTTCCCCATGGTCTCCAGCAGGAATTCCCATCAGTTCACCCTGTATGTGGCATTGTGCCTCAATAGCCATCTAGGACTGGTACCCACATCTTCTGGGCTTGGCTTCAGAGAAGAAGCAGGAGAAAAAGAAGAAGATGCAGGAGGGGGAGGAAGAAGCTTCCATGGAACAATGGGTCAGGTGATCCATAAAAATGTGGTGGTGAGGTTTAGCCAGTTCGGGTTAAGAACAGCCCAAATGAAACATACTAAGTAATAAGTAATGATTAGGAGTTATCGATTGGGAAGTAGAATCTAATAGATTAGAGGGGAGTGATCTGCCCATTTCTAGTCCTGATTAAGGCTTATTATAAGTATAAAGGTTGTGTGTGTCTTTTATCTGGATACTAAACGGTCTAAGGTGGGGTAAAAACTTTGGATTGAATTAAAAATTACTACAAGAGGCATGGGGTTAGCACATGGATAAGAGTGTGTCATATTTCACTGTGTGCATGTTCCTGTGAGCTGACAGGAACAGAAATGGACTCACCCACTTACTCAGTATATGGAGAGTGGTACTAGCTGAGATGCCCAGTATCCTGTACTCTCCCTCCCCTGTAAGCAGATGCTTTCTGAATTTGTTTACATGGAGATTTAATTTTCTTGAGCACCAAGCAATCTGATGTTTGACTCCTTTATCACCTCCTGAGACACCTTAATCTGCTCTCTATTGTTCTATAACACTCCTGCTTTCCTGTGTGATTGCTGAAATTTTCCATTTGTTTGTTTGTTTGTTTGCTTGTTTTCAATGGTGTTACATTTGTACCTGCCAGAGAGCAGGTGAGTTACAATTCCTACTGATCCACCATACCAGGACTGGTTAGATAACCTGATGATATTTGTGGATGTGCTCCCTTTTAATCTCATCTTCTCTCATCTGCACCTCTGAACTATTTCTGATGGCTGTCTACACCCAGGGGTATCTATCCACCTGGAAAGTGAGACCAGGTTCACACAACATTTGCTGAAGGGAACATTTGTTCTCTCCATGAATATGCAATGTGCTTTTAAGCAGAAATTATAGATACCTTAAAATATAGCATTATTTTAAAAGTATAGTGGCTGACTTAGGTAGCTTTCTTGCAAATATTTATAATCCCATCGCTTTCTGTAGCATACAACATGATTTTCTATTTAATTCATTTTGGGACTCCATAATTCCTTTTTATAAATGGATATTTTTATTTGAAGAACTGAGAAGTGACAAAGGCTATTGGGTTTGTTTACCAAGGCCAAAATACAATTTGTTTAGGCAGATGATATTTTCTTTTGTTTTTAAACTTAAATTTATTTATTTATATATGTGGCTGTATATTTGGCATTCACATGATAAGGCATGTGTCTGGAGCTCAGAGAGAACTTTTAAGTCTAAAGATACAGATTCAGATTACCTACATTAATAAGCACAAAAAGTCACTTGCACTTGGAGTCCCAATATAAACTGAGTGGTTGGGTATCCTTTCACCAGACCACACATGTACCACTTATGCATGAGGGAAATAAAATTCTATTCAATACAAGTGTATTGAACACATTCCTGTAACTGTGATAAACCTTCATGAAGAAGGCAACTTAAGAGAGAAAAGGTTTGTTTTGACTTACAGTTCCAGAGGCATAAATCTGTCATGCAGGAAGGCATAGCAGCTGAGAAGGACATATCCTCTACTGCAAGCAGGAAGCAGAAAGCAGGAAGCAGGAAGCAGGAAGCAGATAACTAGAAGTGGTATAAAACTTTCACTCTCAAAGCCCATTCCCAGTGATGTTCTTCCTCCAACAAGGCTAAAACATACGAGCCTCCCCATAAAACACCATCAACTGGGGACCAAGCATCCAAATGCTCAACCGGATGGGGAAATTCTCAATCAATCCCCACAGTGAGGGGTAAGTATACCTTGAGCATCTGTTTCATAGAATCATCAGCAAAAAGCAGAGAATATTACAAAGTCAAGGACTTACAGAAAACAGCAATGGCCATGGCACAGGGTGCCTGGGAGGCCTGACACAGAATTCAGACTCTCATGGGGAAGAGATGTGGGATCAGGAGGAAGAGATGATGCCTGCTCCTCCCAGAGGAGAAAGCTGAGCCTCTCCTCCCCTAAATTGCCCTGCATGTGGGAAGCAGGTGATGAAAGAGAATCGGAAATTCTAGTGACCGGCAGTGAAGACAACATTCATTCTGACCCTGCATAGGGAGAAAGGCGGGCTCAGTGAACCCAAGCTCAATTTCAAATAATATAAAGGCATCTGTGAATTTTATGGTCAGAATGAGAGATAGTTAATGGTGGACAATCGTCACAAGGAGGCTCATGGATGAGGAGCATGCTTACTAAGGGCACCTAACCTTTAGGTACCTAGGGTAAGTATGGTAGTTTGGTTAACAATTGCCCCCAAAGGCTCATACACTTGAATGCTCCGTCCCTGGCTGTTTAATGGTTCAGGAAGGATCAGGAGGTGTGGCTTTATTGGAGAGGGTGTGGCTTTATTGGAGGGGGTGTGGCTTTATTGGAGGAGGTGTGGCTTTATTGAAGGAGGTGTGTCACTGCGGTCTGCTTAGAGGCTTCAAAACCCCTTCCCATTTTCAGTTAATGCTCTTTCTGCCTTGTGCTTGTAGGTCAGATATAAGTGAGCTCTCAGCTATTCTCCAGAGCCATGCCTGTTGCTATACTCCTTGCTGACAAGGTCCTTGACTCATTCCCTGAAATTCTTAGCTCCAATTAAATGCTTTCTTGTACAAGTTGCCTTCATCATGGTGCCTCTTGGCAGAAGTAGAAAAGCAACCAGGTGATGATAAGGAACTTCATCACGAAGAGTGGACGACCCTTTCAAACTGACTTAACAGCATCAATGTTCAAAGTGGACGAGGAAGCTTAAACTGAGAAGACAGCTCAGAGGAGTCTGGCTTCCAACTGGTCAAGGATGGAGACCTTTGATTTGTTGCTATGGTGACAGGATGAACAGGACCTGAGAAGGAGGAAGGGCCTGGCTTGATGCCTCTTTCTTAGCATCATTGATGATATGACTAAAACTGTCTCTTTTTCTTACCAGTAATTCAAGAACTATGCATTCACTGCGTGTTCTGGCAGCTGTGCCAAACACCCCTTCCGATGAGACTGAGGCTCAAGAGTGGATCTGTTTGTAGCACACTGTCCCCAGAGCTGTTGATACAGAGGCAGAACTCTTGATAATGTTTTAAATTGAGATCAAAGACATCTTCCCGCTTTGTTCACAGGTGGTTCAGAGGGATCCTGGCAGGGCTAGTCTGCACTGGCTTCTCCCTCCACTACAACTCCACACCTTGTCTTGTTTTCTATGGAGCCTCCCTGTCCTGAGCTCTTTCTTGTTGAGAAGTACAAGGTGGTGGCTCCCACTGTGCATCATTAAGGTCCACACAGGCCTGGGCTGTGCCTGCTCCTCCATTCCTTCTCTGTTCTCTCTGGTTTCTTTCTCACCTCTAATTGATCCCACTGCAGAGCCTATGGCTGTGTGTGTGTGTGTGTGTGTGTGTGTGTGTGTGTGTGTGTGTGTAGATGCGGGGGAAGGGGATACATGTTTTCTGTTTGCTTTTCCTGGTAGGCAGAGGAACTCAGAATGTGATGACACATTAAGAATCACCATCTTTTCTAACTACCAAGTCCTGGGTCCCCCGGAACCAAACTCATGCCCTGCCCAGTCCAGAGAGATTGTCTGGTCCAGATGCAGAGCATTGCACAGATGGGTTCCACTTGAGAGAGGCTTGGGTATATGCTGTGTCAGCTTAAAGGACACATTTGTACTGTTGGAAGTTGATAGGTTGTGCCAGTTTATGACCCTAACCATATGAAAACAGTTCAGAATGAAATTCTTCATTTTGTGTTATCCTCGAGCTCAAATGGGCTCTTTCATCCGGAGTGGAATTGCAACACCGACAGCACATTTTCCTTCAATTAATGTGGTGTATGAATACTCGCAGTTCAGACTTCAGTTGGTAAATGGGATAAAGTCTATAATCAAAGTAGTAGGCACAGAAATGCAGATGTGGGATCAATTAGTATTTTTGTCCTTTTTGAATAAACAATTCCAAGCTCCATATACTCTGCCTGTACCTGAGTGAGCTTCCTGGTTTTGTTTTGATGACGTTTGAATAGCCTGTAGCCTCAGTGCTGAGCTAGGATTTCACTAGGGGTAGCACAGAATATCCTCCATCTAAGGAAGACTTATGGGGCTGATATAGTGAATGGTGGTACAGAGCTCTGGTAAAGGGCTGGGAAGAGTTTGAGGAAGTCCATGAGATTCAGAGCATAAGCCACCTTTCTTTGCCTGGAATCTGACTATCTATGGTAGAATCAAGACTCAGTTATAAGCAGTAGGCAGCTCTCTAGGGTGGGCTATACTCAGAACAAGGCACACTTCCCTCTGTCTTAGTACAGAACCCACCAAGGAACATAGTTAGCCTTGTTTGTAACTGTTGGGGATTAGTTCTAATGCTTTGAATTAATCTAGCCCCCCAAATTGAGAATTTGCATGTCCACATGCTGAAGGTCCTTGTCCCCAATTGGTTTTTGATCAGTCAATGGAGCCAACAGCCGATGGTTGGGCAAGTAGACTGAGGCAGGACCTTCAGATTTGCAAAGACTAGGAACTAGTAGGAAGGAGAGGAGAATCACCATGATTTGGAGGGAGGGAGATGGACCAGATTTAGAGCTGCAGAAGGGAAATCATCCAAAATGTAGGTGAGAAGAAATGCGGCCCCCAGAAGAGCTGCCTAGAAGCTCCTTGGGCAGCAAAGACTAGGGAGCAGCCCAGAAGGAGGTAGGGCAACAAAGATAAAATATAAAATTAGAGGGTGTTAAGCCAGGATTACAGGAGGGAAATGTGTGCTAGCTGTGGGGAGGATTAGAACTGCCCCAGCTTTGAGCTAGTCAAGGCATATTAAAATTAACTGGTGTGTGTGTATGCGTGTGTGTGTGTGTGTGTGTCTCTGTGTGTGCACATCTGTGTTTTTTACTCAAGAATCCAGAGAGCTCTAGGGTGGGTGTGCATGGGCGAACTGTCAGGAACAAAAGCAGTTTAACCAATTACCACTACAGTAACTTACACACAGAAGACAGTGCTATATGAAGCTCTAAGTGTGGGCCCTGCTAAGGTGGAGCCATGTCCATATCAATCAAAATAGAACCAGCAGGTCATGAAGGAAGAAGGACAGTCATGCAGATCCACTTGCGGTAGGAACTAGTACAAGGATCCCTGGTAACATAGAACATACAAGATGAGTTGCTTCTATGGCAAGGTATCAACAACCATCAGTGTTATCAAGGAGTAATTTCATTATATGGGTACAGTACATAGGGTATATAGGGTGATAAGCTGCACAGGGATGGGTGTGAGCTGTGACCTGTAGATGTTAGGGTGGAGGGGTAAAGAGAAATGGGTATGGACTTGGGAGGATGGGATATAGAGAATAGACACCACAATGGCTGTGTGTAGGGTAGGGGTGTGGACCCCAGTCTAGTGGGCTGTAGGGGTGGATTTGGACCCTAGCCTGCTGAGATGTAAGAGTCTGTGTGGACCCTTGGATGATGGGTTGTAAGTGAATAGAAACCTTAGACTGGTAAGCTGTAGGGGTGGGTTTAGACCCCAGATTGGTGAGCTATAGGGATAGGTTTGGACCCCAGGCTGCCACCAGGCTGTAGGGTTCTGTGTGGACTCTTGGCTTGTGAGCAGTGAGAGCAATGCAGCACTGTGGAGAAGGTGGAACAATCCCAAGAGCCAGTGGCTTGCGGAATGTTTGTCACGAAGGATGTAGACGCACCCACACTGTCATATTATCACTGATGCCATGAAACACCCATGGGTGCCATTTCTAATGATGACTCTTCTCTAAGAAGATCCCAGGAGTGTTATTGCTGAGGTTGGTTCGAGAAACATGAAACCCCTACATCATGTATTTCCACCTGAGTTCAGAGTTAGAAGAGAAACAAAGCCTAGGGAGTGGGTTGCCATGCGATACCAGGGCTAGCTACTTGTTTTCAGGGGATTTGAGGGTTCTCTGGTTTATGTATGCAGCAAGTAGGGTTTTCCAGGATTGGCTGTATGGTTAGGTAACCCTACCTGTTCATGGAGATGCACTTCTCCATATTAGTCTAGATCTAGCTGAGCACAGGATCACATACCCTTTCTTGTGAAGTTTTGCTCCAACAGTAGATGCAGAAGAACCTCACTGTGGTGACACCACAGTAGCTACATCATACTTGCTGTGGGAAAGAGAAATGAATGGGCAACTGGTTGGGAGAAGTTTGGAGTCTTCATAGACACCAGAACAGAAGTAGGAAGAAGGGCATCAGGTTGGCAGGTTTGAGGGCAACAAAAAGCTCTGTTTCTACCTCAGAGTAAAGGAAATGTATTTGATAAATTCCAAAGAACAGAGGAAAAAATAGCAATATTAAAGAGTAGACCCCTTCCTCACACCTATTGATGGAATAGGGAGGACAAAGAGGGCCAACAAAGACCTCAGCTACCCTCAGGGTAGCGTGATAACAAGGGCAATTTTCCCTGGCCAAGTCCTTTCTGGGAACTCACCTCACACTCCTCATAGTAAACACTAGGGCACGCCACAATGCACATAGCCTCTACCTATAAGATTTCCAGATCATGAAAGGCAAAGAAAGGGTAAGAAAATCGTGAGACAAGAGGAGGTTTAGATGGTGGGTTAATCCAGTGTACTCAGAATTTAACGGTAATGCAAAAAGCTGGTCATGCACATACAATATGAAGTTTAATCAACAATAACGTATGACTATTCCATTTAGACAGATGAGCCTTAGTGATATATGAAACCAACAGTTTGGACATCTGGGTATGGCATACACACCAACTCTGCACTCTAGAGAGTTCAATAATCTAAAACTATTCCAAACTAAAAGGCATGATTTTTAAGATGCATGGAATGTTTAAAGCACTCACCCTCATGCCTACACAGTCTTGGTTTAAAGCATTTAGCACTGTGCCTATATAATAAATCTTGGTTTTTAAGCACTTAACATCACATCTATACAGTGAATCTTAGTTGTCATCAGAAGAAAAGTCGAAGGTTAAATATAAGAAGCCTACTTTGTCTTGGTGATTACTTGCTTGGGCTTTGAGTTGGAGTCATGTTGGTACTCTGTAGTGGAGGAATTCCAGGCCATGCTCAGCTGTGGAGAAAAGAATGTGTGTTCTCAAAGTTTTGGAAAGGGGATGAGATAGTTCCACCTTGGAACAACAGGTCCCAAGTCTGTTTGTAAATTGGCAGCCGAGGTTGTGGATCTGCTCAGGGACACTGCAGTACTTAAAGCAGCATGTTCTGAGTATGTGGTCACTTGTTCACATTGGTGATCACTGTGCCACCAGGATGAAACAGGGAAACTGTCAAGGGGTGGGAGATAGATAAAGACTCAAAAGCCAGCTACATGCAAGAGAGAGAGGTAACAGACCCCAGATAAAGATGTACCTGATGCAACAGCGTAGACTGAATCAGCACTCTGAGGAAGAGAAGAAATGATATCCATGTGGCCCACGTAGGATTTTGTGTCCATGGTATAGGAATGCCCCTAGGGGAGGCTCTGAGCCTGTGGGGCATGCAGGTTCCTTGTTACAGGTTGACAGGGAGCTTAATTCCAAGAGTCAGAGAGAAAGACACTTGAGAGAAAGTAAGAAGGGGCCAGTTGGAGGAAGTGGGAACTAGAGGGGAAGAGAGGTAAGCCAATGTCATTCAGGAAGCAGGAGCCAGGACAAGCAAAGACTATAAGGAGGAAGTGCCTTATCCTGAGTCATGCTGCTTGCTGCTGGAGGAGCTCCTTTGCTGTCAGGCAAAGACATTTTGATCTGCACTCAGTTCCCAGATGAACCTGGATGGATGAGCTAGGAGGACACATCTGTCCAAGGTGTTGTTTATTCTGGCTTACCTGACACTAGAGGTGTAAAATGCACTTCTTCTTCCAAGGGCTGTATTTCTTCAGGTCCTCTGATGTTCTGGAGTTAAATAATACCTTCCAGGTTTAACCAATGTCATAATTCATTCGAAGTAGGAAGCCAGGATGTCAGGAATGAGGCTGGATCCTCTTGACTGTCCTTCCTGTAGATGGCAGAGGAGTGGTAGGCATGGAGGTGACAGAAATACTGGTTTCAGGCAGTCCTATCTATAATAAGGCCTAGATAAAGAGGCTGACAGTCGAGTGATATGGTATCTACAGTTGGATGGGCCTCTGTGGAGAGGCGTGAGTCTGGGGCTCCACAAAGCCAGTAAAAGAGGACCACTGGTCATAAGCTTCAAGATATAGAACCCAAGAGACTGCTGGGTCAGGAGAGTGATGAGAAAGCAGGGTGGCTTGTTTGTAGTTCCTGAGATAAATTTCAGTGGAGGACAACCCAGCTGGAACCCAACTTGGCCTGTGGATATAGAGGCTGAGCCTGTTGATATGTCACCTCATACCTAGGAGTGACTGGGCAGTGGGAGAGGAGAAACTATGGTTGTGGTTAAGACCCAACAGTCAGGATCTGAGGGAGACAGATAGGTGGGAGTGACAGTAGGGTTTCCATGGCAATGCTGATGATAACTACTTCCAGTCATCTATTGGTTGTTGCCTCTGTTGCTGATGTTGCAGTGGATCAGTGGCAAACTGTGTGTTCAAAAGCCATCTAGGTCAAGTGTGGGGATTTGGGCTCCAACTCTCCCTGTGTGCTCAAGGTCAGCTTGCATTTGCCTGCGTGACACATACAGGGTTCCTCAGAAGCCAATGGCAACTGATGGAGCATGCACACCCAAGGGCAGCCTTTGGCCTATTTTCTTCCATTTGACTGTGGCTATTCTTTCATCATGCTGTGTAAATAAGGAGCCGATTATTTTCCCACATCTAAATTGTGGAACACATCTTCGTTCCTTGTCTTTGCAGGCATGGGGTTGCTCTCAGGTTGCCGTCTTTGGATCTTGTCTGGAATTATCTGCTGTTGTCATCTCAGAGCTTATACAATGGCAAAAGAGTCTATAAACCCAGGGATGGATTTCTATGGCTCTTTTCAAGTGTAAATTTAGAAAATCCTGATTCAGGGCTATAGCTGTTGCATAAGTATCCAGTCTAATTCACCTCCAGGTAAAGCAGTTAAATGACTTCCGCCAGGGCAGAATGATCTCGAATGAAAAACCCCACATTTCATTCTGAGTACTCTACATAAAGCTAAATACACAGCTTGAAGGCACCGGTTAATAGGCTCGCTTTCTTCTGCTGAATTGCACGGTGCATCCTGCATTTTCACCTGGTGAGGCTGCAGGAACAAGGCACAGAAATGCACATTCCTGTGTCAGCATCTACACAGCGGTCACTGCTGTGAGGTGAAGCTGTGAAAGTGTCACAAGCCTGATACCTCTGTCGAGAGGCTGTCTTATCTGAGTTCAGCCAGGGAAAATGCAGAAGCTCTGCTGTGTCTTTTCCTTTGATGGCAAAATGCAGAAAGGATGCTAGCTGCTATAAAGGAACTGAATGGACCACTGACACCATATTACTGTCAGGCAGTTTAACCCTGCTGATAACACTTGATGCCATGCTGGAGGCTAGGAGTCCTTGCCTGGAGTCCCTGCAGAGTCCTACCAGCCCCCATACTCGTCTTCAAACCTTACTTCCTACACCTAGGAGGTAAGAACAGGATGAGTGCATCCTACAGTCCTGGGGTTGGTTTGAATTATCACTTTTGTTCTGCCACAGACACCCATCTGTATCTGACCTCCTGATGTCCTTGCTGTGACTCAGTTGCAGACATCAGTGGATGAGCAAATAGTGTGCACCTTGAACGAATGGACTGTGCTGTGGTGTTTGATCACGCATGATAAAATACCACTATTCCTGCCCACTCAGATGTTCACATGTGCCCATCTGCAGCCTGAGATCAGCAGAGGACACTGGTGGAGGTGCTTGGATTTGAGGAAAAGAAACCTACTCTGGATGGGGACAAGAAGCTTCAGGAGGAGGCCAGGTGGTATGAGAAACCATGTGTGAGCCAGCACCAAGACCCTGCTGGGCGGGGATTCCCATGTGGTCTCCCTTCCATCTAGGACATTTTCACACAATGAACACAGGCAAGACTGGAACCGGTGCCTGCCTGAGATCCACTCACTCCTAATTCTCTCCCTTTGCCCAATCTCCTTTAATCTCATAATTACGGCTAAGTGCCTCTATTCAGGGAGTCTAGGACCACCTCCTCCCTGTGGCAGATGTAATGTTAGAGGTACCCTAAGAAGCTTCCAGAAGGTAGCATCAGGGCAAAGGGGGCGAGTTTTGAAGGAGTAGTCAGACTTTGTTAGCACCTTTACCAGTGGCTCTGACAGTGTTTTATGTGTGTGCCCCTCACTGTCTCTTCAGTGTCCCAGAACAATCAGTTACCACCTTGGCCTGATCTGAAAGCAGTCACAGTTCAATGAAGCCATTCTGTGCAGTGGCTGTCCTCACACACTGATTAGCGGACACCTTTAACAACAGCCATGCAAACAGAACAGTGAGTTCTTTTAGTACTTTACAAGGCTTTGGGAGGAAAAGCTACAGGAAAAGCTACAGGCAAAAATTCTTTATGTCTTTTAGGCTGACAAACAACTTAAAATAGTAGATTATTTCACTGTGCCATCCTGATTTCAATTAAATAAGGAAGCAATCCCAGTTAAGAGCAACTCAACTCTATTCCTGGTTTGTAAAGTGAATTCCTAATTTTCTTTTCTGGTGCCTATGTGCCACCAAATATGTGCAAACAGTGGACATGTATTGATGCTTAATCATAGAAGTTCCATTTTGTTAAAATAGCTACATCAGAAATTTGGAACCAGTTTTAAAAGACATAAAATGTATATATGTTTTGACCAAAAAATTGTTTCCTCTTGAGCATAAAATAAATGTAAGAATTTAATTTAATTTATTATGTGTGTGTGTGTGTGTGTGTGTGTGTGTGTATGTGTGTGTATTGCTAGATCATACACATGCAGTTTTGGGTACAGCATTCTTTTTTGTTATTATTAAATTATTTTATTTATTTACATTCCAAATATTGCCCCTCTTCTTGGTCTCCCCTCCTCAAGTTCTTCACCCCATCCACTTCCCCTTTGCTTCTGAGAGAGTGATCTTCCCCTACCTCACCCCCACCAGCATCTCCCTTCCCTGGGGCATCAAGTTTCTACAGAATTAAGCCCAGCCTCTCCCACTGAGGCCACACAAGGCAATCCTCTGCTATATATGGTAGGTGGCTTAGTTTCTGGGAGCTTTGAGGAGTCCGGGTTAGTTGATACTATTGTTCCTCCCTGTGAAGTTGCCATTCTCTTCAGTCCTTCAATCCTTCCCCTAACTATTCCACAGGGTTCCGTGACCAAAGTCCAATGGTTTAGTGTGCACTCAAGGGATGGATCCCAAGTTGGGGCAGTCACTGGACAGCCTTTCCTTTAGTCTTTGTTCCATTTTTATCCCTGCATTTCCTTTAGTCAGGAATAATTCTGGGTCAAAATTTTTGAAGATAGTTGTGTGCTCCCATGCTTCACTGTGGGGCCATGTCTATCTATTAAACGTGGTCTCTTCAGGTCCCGTTTCCCCACTGTTGGGCATTTTGGCTAAGATCATCCCCATAGCCTGGGTCCTGGGAGTCTCTCACATTCCAGGTCTCTGGGACTTTCTAGAGATTCCCACAACCCCCACCCCACTAAAAAAAAATAAAATAAGTAATAATGTCTTGACCTAACAGGATGGCAAAGTAAAGAATGATGCATAATGGTTTTAGTTGTTGCAGAAGATAACGTGGCTCAGCTTCGCTCGCTTCCTGAAAGGATGTGTCGTAACTCTAACCTCTTTCCAGTCTGTAACCTTTAAGAAAAAATGTGTATATAATCAAAGGAAAGATAAAATTCCCTATAAATTAAAAAAAGAATTAGGAAAAAACAATTATTTGTAGCACTTAATGATTTCTTTCCTGTACTTCCTTCATTTCCCCAAGTTTACATATGTCTGCATTGTAGAGCAGCCATCCCTATGGCAAGCTTCATGCATAGTATTTACAAAGTATTTACTGATGTTTGGCAGCTTTATAGGTGATTGTGGTGTTTAATTATAGCAGACATGTAGAGGGTACAACTGTTACTCTGTTTCCACACAGACAAACCCCTTAAAACCGTTGCCACATTAAGATAACAGCACAGCTGTCTGTGCAGAAAGTGCCATCCTGTCCTTGGGTACCCTCTGCCATCCACCCTATCCCTGGCTCCACCACACCTCAGTAACTAAGCAACCACTGATCCTTTCATCACCCTCTCACTGCAACTACGTGGCTGGCATCTATCATGTAGCCCCAGTGATTCTCAGCTTATTCTATACTCTAGAACATTCCAATAGGCCATCGGTTTTCATTACTTATAGGAATTCATTGTATAGGGGTGGGAATTTGCCTCTCTATCCTCTAGTGGATGGATATTTGGACCACTTCCAGGTTTTGTTTATTTTAACTAAACCAATAACAGCATATGACTTTATAGATTTGCAACGCTTCCAGAAAATGTCTAAGAGCAGAATGATGGAGTCCCGTGGAAGTTCCTTTATCCTTTGCAGAAGGTTCTAACGTTGGCTCTAAAAGTCCCAGACTGTATTGTGTTACCAACAGAACTCAAGCTACTGCATCCTTGACAGCACTTGAAATGCCCAGGCTTTAAATTTTAGCCATTCTAATGTGCCATGATACCTACCCCTGTCTATCAGAATTGCACTCAGGGTCTTGAAAACACACCCCAGCCCTTTCACGTTGGTTTTATGTTGAATTTGGCTAATGACTGGATCAAGTGGATAGTTGATCTACCGTTCATATATCCTTCCAAAGTGTCTGCTAAACAGGAAGGGAAATGGTTCTGCTCTTACTGTGAGGTCAGAAGAGTCTAGACAGAAGTTAGAGGAAAGCGTGACTCTAGAGAAATACCACTCGGGAGCACTAATGGAAACATCCTGTACATCACTTTAGCAGTGACCGTCTAACAATGCATGGAAGGCATGCATCATGAGCTAGGCATGGTGGTTCATGCCGTAACTCAAGCATTAAGGGGATGGGCTACAAGAACTGCTGAGTTGGAGGTCAGTCCCACCACACAGTGAGCCACAGGTCAGTCTGGGATACAGTGAAGACCCAGTCTCAAGAAACATAAAATCACACATCATCATGAACAGTGAAGGTTCATTTCAGAAAATTATCTTTAAAAATACGTTTTTAATTGAACTACAATTACACCACTCTCCCTCCTTCCTTTATTCAATCCAGTCTTTCCTAGCTACCCTTCCCTCAAACTCCTTCTGCATCACCCATATACACTCTCAAGTTGATAGCTTCTTTTAACATTATTGTCACGTACATACATGTTATGCAAGGGTCTGGACAAATATACAAAATGCCATCTGATGAGTCTGTTTTGGTTGTATGGTTTCAGGACTGAACACTCTGCATTGGGAAACCAGTAAGGGGGCTTCCCCATGGGGGAGGTTAATTCTCCCCCCCCCCCGCTGCTGTCATTAGTGGCCTGTAGTTTGTTGTTTAGGGGTAAGACACCGTGAAAATTTCCCCTTCCATGCTAACATACTCATTACTAATATTGTTATTGTTCTGGTCTTGTTTTGTACTCACTTCTAGGAGGGTGTTTCACAGACAACATCCTAGAATTCCGGCTTTTTCAATTTTTTTTGCATGTTCCCAGAGCTATGGAAATTCAAATTTATTTAAAACTAGTCCTGTTATGCAACCGAGGAAGAAAGACTATGCTACAGAAAAGATCATTAGAAAGAGGCCACCATTCATTCCTCGCAACAGTCCTCAGGAAGCTAGGGGTGAAGTCAGGCTGACAGAGCGGCACCTAGGAAACCACCTCCCTAGAGCATCCTGCCCCCTGAGGGCTCTGGGGTGTTCCCTCAGCAGGATGAGAGAAGCTGGTGTCCTGGGATGCATTCAGCATATTCTGGAGGCATTGGAGCTTGCAACAAAGGAAGAATAGGAGATACACTGTGATTATGGAGGTCCCACTACTCCTTGGCACCAGTGAATGTCATGTGTTTGTAGGAAAGAAAACCCTGAACTGCACCAGGAAACTGAGCAAGGAGCCAAGAAGGGCAATGAAACTCTGTTCACAAAAGCTACATTGTAGGTCTGGAGAAAACAAAAGCAGCCACAATTTAACATAAAAACACCCATTTATAACTAACAACAGAGTGTAAAACAGGATAAAGCATATAAAAGGCATAAATTCCTGCAAGATAGAAACTATCTACCACTGGTGATGGTTTGAAAGTCCAGACAAATGATAGATATCTGGAATATGTTTTCAGACCAAAACTCTTGAGATGTGAACTTTCCCTGTGCTGCTGTGCAGATTTTACTTACTGTCTGTGATTTCTGTCACCTTTCAATCTGTAGAAACTGACATGTCAATTCCAAACATTACGTTGATTATTCAAAGATCCGGAAGTATGGAACACACCCTTTCCTTATAAAAACAAAGCAAAGTGAGTATGACCATGCACATCTTTAATCTCAGCACTCAGGAGCCAGAAGCAGGAATATCTTTTAGGGAATTTCTGGTCAGCCAGGGCTATGTAGTGAGACCTTGTCTCAAAAACCAAAGAATAGCATTGCTGCAGTAAAACTAGATTTCCTTAAGATACTCTGCAAGGATACAACAGTCAACACAGAACCATACTGGTGTCAAGTTATATTTACAAATCAATGAACAGAATAAAACCCAAGAGTGGGCCATGTGTGGATGCTCTAGTCTCAGCCAGAGGTGCCTCAGCAGAGACTGGGCTGTGTAGTCTCAAACATTGGGAGACAGTATCTCTGAAAAGGAAAACAAGTTGTTTCATGTTTTGGATCACTCCAAAGCCTGAAGCAAAGTGAATCTTAAATCTGTTAGTAATTCGTGTCACTCCTTGGTCCCCCCATCATCTTGTCCCACTTTCTTCTGCTTGTTCCAGACAATATTAGCAATCTTGCCTGTATTTCCCTTAGCTATGACATCAGCAGATTAACTCACAAGGGCAAGGTAATAGACAGGACTTCATAAAATCAATCCATTTTGTCTTGAAGTGCACCCAGAAAAGAAAAGTCATGGCACAGACTGGGAGGAGCTGTTCATCAGTCTCATGTCAAATAAAGTTCTCATGCCCTGACAGGCAACAGACCTTAAAAGCTCAACAACAAAATCAGCCAAACCTTAACAAGAAAGTCACTTATATTTTAAATCAAGAATTCAACAAGTATAGAGGATCATTTTCTCACTTTCCTCATATGCTGTTGTACTTGATATCAGAAGTCAGAGTCTGTCTGTATTCTTAATGCTTGAGAAGTTGGAGATAGATTTGCTAAAACTTCTCTCTTAAATCTTGTAAAAATGTCAGAATGCAAGCCAGACATTGCATGCCTCCGCCCCATGACTCACTGATAGCTTTCTGTAGTTAAGAATATAAGACATGATCCAAATAAAATATAATTTAACTCCTGAGGGAAACATTTGAGTTCCACACACTCATATCAAGTTTGCAGAGGAGACTGAGGCCATGCAGTGGAGGGAAAGGAGTGACTTGCTCATGAGCTGATAAAGATGATAGAAACCCTGAGGGACCTGCAAGCGTTCTGAGGTTAATGAAGGAGGAAGAGGTAAGCTGAGAGGCCTTCTGCTGGACTACAGAGATGTCTCCATGAACAGGATAACATTGATTTCATTGACTAGTATAACAGCTTGATGAAAGCCAAAGAGGGCAGTAGGCATGCAGGGCACTGTGAGAAAGCGGTGGGCATGCAGGGCACAGTGAGAGGACAGTGAGCATGCAGGGCACAGTGAGAGAGCAGTGGGCATGCATGGCACAGTGAGGGGCCAATGATCATGGAGGGCACTGTAAGAAAGCAGTGGGCATGCATGGCATGGTCAGACAGGTAGGGAGATGGCAGATGCTGTAGGGATACCTCAGCAAATCAGCACAGCTTTAATCTCCTGTTTCCTGCCTTCTTATGCATATGTGTAGCGGTATCCAGTGCACATGTTTACATAGGGTAATTGTATATTTGTATACATTACAGATGTATATATAAATCTCTATCTATAATGAAACATAATTGTTGTAATCTATATGAATATACATTATATATATATATATATTTCTATAAATTCTTATTACAATGCAACCTATATATTCAAATACACCTGGTCTTGGAAATGCTTAATTTCTCATGGTTTATTCTGGTTTATCTGCCCCTCCCCTTTTCAGTTACAATGAAGAATCACTTCCACTGAGCTGTAGATGGCACTGTGAGTGTCCAGGAGAAAATTTATACAATAAAAACAGATATCAGCAAGAAAGTGGAGAAATTCTTGGGTAAATTGATGGAACTAGAAAATATCAACCTGAGTGAGGTAACCCAATCACAAAAGAACACACATGGTATTCACTCGCTGATAATTGGATATTAGCCCAGGAGCTTGAAATACCCAAGAGCCAGCTCACAGGCCACATGAACCTCATGAAGAATGAAAACCAACTGTGGGTGCTTCGGTCCTTCTTAGAAGGAGTAACAAAGTACTCAAGGGAGCAAATATGGAGACAAAGTGTGGGACAGAAACCTAAGAAGGGGCCGTCTGGAGACTATTCCACCTGGGTATCCATCCCATGTGCAGTCATCAAAGGTAGATGCTGATGTGGACGCCAGGAAGTGCATGCTGACAGGAGCCTGATATAGCTGTCTGCTTAGAGGTCTGTAAGGGTTGGACATATTCAGAGGTGGATGCTCACAGCTAGCCATTGAACTGATCACAGGATTCTCAGTAGAAGAGTTAGAAGACTGAAGGAGCTGAAGGGGTTTGTGGCTCCATAAGGAGCGCAACAATACCAACCAACCAGAGCTCCCAGAGTCTAAACCACCAGCCTGGGAGCACATAGGGAGGGACCCATGGCTCCAGCTGTATATGTAGTGGAGGATGGCCTTGTTGGGCATAGGTGGGAGAGGAGATCTTTGGTCCCATGAAGGCTGGACACCGAATGTGGGGGAATTTGAGGGTGGGGTGTTGGGAGTTGGGGGGGTAGGTGGGCCCCACCCTCATAGACGCAGGCGGAGGGGGGCCTGGGAGAAGGGGGTTCCTGGAAGGGGGGAGAAATGGGGTCAGGGGATAACATCTGAAATGTAAATGAAATATCCAATAAAAAAAGAAAAATAAAAATAAAAGAAAGCGGGCCAATTCACTGTGGTTTAGTTTGAGTAAGACAGACTCCTTCAAATTCTGAATGGTAGTTGCACCAATACAGGCAATATAAGTTTGTTTGAGTCACAGCTATTAAGCAATTCCTGTGAAATTCCAGGCTTAGTGTAAAGTCTTAGATTGCTGTGTGATTCTGCTCCACTTTATGTGTTTCTGAGTCAGTATCATCAGATATAAAGGAAAGTGGGAATGATGAGGGTGTCATTTATATCCTCAAGGTCAGGGCTTTACTAGCTAAACCAAGACAGTATTTTAGCAATAACTTCTCACTAGGGAGACAGAAACCATGAATCACATGGGTTGATACTTGGTGTCTGAGAACAGTCTATATTATAGGATTAGAGTCCCTGCAGAGAGCCCTTCTGTAAGTCATGCTTGTAACTTCAGGTCAGAGCCTAAGCTGCCATGAATACAGAAGAATGTTGAAGGACATCTGCTGAAGATAGCTGCATCCCAGAGTAGAGGTGGCCCCGTCCAAGAGTGAAGCCACATTGGTTCAGGTGGCAAGAGCATGGGGATGTTTGCCCAAGGCGCTTGCAGCCAGATTATATAACTAGTACCCAGATACCACATGTGGAGCTAAAGGGAGCATGTACAACCTGATGCTATGCTCTCTTGGAATTCCCTCTGTCAAATAAAGTAGCTCATCACTTTTGAATCCAGCCTCTATAAAATTTCAGGACATTGTCAGGATGCAGACGCAGTCTTTCTCTGAATAGAACATGATACACCTGTAACCCGCTTCCCACCCAAAACCTCGTGAACATCACTGCTACCCTGCATCTCCATAAATATTCCATTTTTTCTGAACTCCCAGGAAGATAGTCTTTCAGAGTACAGTGCTCTCTAGCATTTCTACCCCATGTGCCTCCACCAAAACTGTTACAGAACCTTGAGAGCTATGTGTTCAAGTTTAGCCATGACAACAACTCCCCTTCTCTACTACAAGTCTCTGTATTAGTCATGGAAGTCTTGTTGTGACCAAAGTATCTACACCAAATAATTTTAGGGTGGGATTATATTGGCTCATTGACTTAGAGACATCTCAGTTCATCATGCAGAGAAAGGACAACGGAGTGGTTACATCCAAGAAGCAAGAGCCTGTGACGGTGGGTGTTTACATCTTCATGGGTCAGGGAACAGTGAGCAGAACAAAGACCAAGCTATAACTTTGCAAGACCCCATCTGCCAGGTTAATCTTACCTCCTAAATGTGCCACAAGCTTAACAAATGTAAGCTAGAAACAAACATCTTTGAACCTATGGTGATACTGTAGATTCAAAAACTAATAATGAGGATAGCCTGGGGAGTCACAAAGCATGGGTAGGCAGGTGCCAGGAGGTACCACTGTATGGGTGTGGGGTGCAAGGTATAGAGAGGGAGCTATGAGCTGGAGGCCCACCTAGAAGGATGTGACAGATGGCTCACATCAGTAATAAAGGAAGAACACATTTCATCTACTCACACCATGCTTTCTTTTGTTTGATTTTTAAGATAGGTAGCATGATGCAGGTCTAGGAAGGGGAGGCTTTATGATCTGATGTTTTAATTGAAGATGTTTCCTTACAGCAAGGTTGTCAGTAGCTGTAAGAGGAGTACAGCAACACTCTCTGTCTTGTACTTGAGTGTTGAGCGATATGTTCCCTGTGTGTTTTCTTGATGGAGAGACTTTGTAGGTTGACCAGATGGTTCGTTTACAATGAGTGGTGAGTCGGTAGAACTTGGTAAAAGATGTGCAGAAGCCAGCTTTTTCTCTGATTACATTTTTGTTGTCAACTATGGAGTTTGAATGAGAACGGTCACCTGTTGACCTAGATGTTCGAACACCTGGTCTGTAGTGGGTTTAGAGAGGTTACAGGAAGGAAGTGTGTCACTGTCACTGTCACTGGGTTTGAGAGTTAAAGTCTTGTGTAGTGGTTTGAATGAGAAAGGCCCCCACAGACTCATATATTTGAATACTTGGTTCCAGCTGGTGGCACTATTTGGTAAGGATTGGCAGGTGTGGCCTTATTGGAAGAGATATGTCTCTTGGGGTGGGCTTTGAAGTTTCAAATTACCATGCTATTCTAATTGGCTGTCTATGTCTTCTTGATTATACTCTTTCCTCTTTCTCTCTTATTTTCCCCTCCCCTATGTCTATTTTATGGATATGATGTAAGCTTCCAGCTACTGCTCCAGGGCCATGCCTGCCTTCCTGTTTCTGTGTTCTCCATCATGATGGTCACACACTCACTCTCTGAAAGTATAAGCAAGGTCCTTTCTTTTTTGACTAAATCCTTTTTTGAGTTGCTTTGGTCATAGTGTTTTGTCATAACCATAGAAGATAACTATAACATCTGTGTCACTTAAAATTCACTCTCCTTGCTTGATGTGTATGCTAAAGATGTAATTTCTCAACTTCTTACTCCTGCTGCCATGCCTGCCACATCTCTGCCCTGCAATGATGGACTCTTATCCCTCTGCCCTAACCCAAATTAAACTCCCACACTTCCTTAAGTGCATTTGGTAATGGTATTTGATGATAATTTTTCAACCCTGTCATTTATCGTGGAGGAAGCTCCTATTTCTTTTCCATTCTGCCTTTCATTTGTTTAACACCCTAGAAGTCGCTAGAGCCTTCTTTTTTTTTTTTTTTTGTCAAATTTTCTTTCTTATCTGGTTGAGATCCGGTAAACTTTTGTTTGGGTCCCTTAAATTGCACACTGATGCATTCCTGTGTAGTCCACTCCCACACTGATAGAATGTTGTATGTGATGGCTAATCTTGACTGTCAATTTGATCGGCTTGACAGCTATCAAAGAGACAAGTAAAGAATACCTCTGGGTACTTTCATAAGTGTGTTTTCAGAGAAGATTGACGCCGAAACAAAACATGATAGGGAAAAAACCTATCTAGTGTGTGGGCAGCGATATCAAGTAGTTAGGATTTCTCAGTGGATTCACAGTGGGTAAAGGAGGAAAGCCAGGCTATGCAGACATTCTCTACATGTCTTCAGTGCCAGGATGTGAGCTGCCTGTTCTTGCACACTCTACCCAACATTATACATGAAAACCTTTGAAACTGTGAACTCAAACCTTATCTCTCTTAAATTTTCTCATTCAAACTTTATGTCACAGTGACGAAGGTTTTGTTGATACATTGCATGACTTAGCGCAACCAATATCTTGTGTTCAAGGTTGAGAACAGAGGAGTCTTGTTTAGTGAGTACCTATGGGGACTTGTCTTAAGCTCTCCTTGGAATTAAGCTGCTGTGCTAGAGGAAACTTGACCATCAACATTGAAGAAGACCAATGTCCCATTCTGACAGAACAGAGACCCTAACATCAAGTGAGTGAGCCAGCCTGAGTGTCCACCTCTGTGAAGTGTGCAAATGCCTGTGATGCAGCTGACATTACATGGGACAGAAGAACTTCCAAGTTCATCAAGTACATACTATATGAATGGCTATGTCTTAAGTCACTACCTTTGGTGTAGTTTCTGATATGGTGTTGATAGTGAAAACACCTGACTTGCCTCTGTGTGACCCTCCTGTTTATCAAGGGTCCTGGTATTACCAATCCTCATTCAAGTGTCTTCTCCACTCCTGCTCTGCTCTGCTTCCCTCTCAAGAAAATCATCACTGTTCTTCTTCCATTCCCCCATTACAACCCAGCATGCAGTGGCTTCTTCATGAATCTCCAGTTACCATCTAAGGATTCTATATCCTCCAAAGGTCTGCAGCTTTGCAACTCCAAATGCTAGGCATTCTGCTCTCCATGGACCCCTTCATTGCTATATTTGTTAAGCATGCTTGTCTCTCCTTTAACTTGCTTCTCTGTAGTTTAGATTGAAAGCCCCCATGTCTTCCACAAAGCCCTCCACAGGTCCTAGGCATGTGTTATTTTTTTTTTTATTTGAGATCATTCATCTTGTAACACGGCATTCACATAAATTACAAGTATCACACCGAGGACAAAAGGCAATGAGCCACAAAGAAAATTACAGGGCCGAGCTAGACTCATTAAAGCAAAACACAATGGGCAAAAGAGCAAGACAGAAACAACCTCTCTGGATTGTAGAAACCTTAAAACATGATTGGCACCCAGCAAATAGGATAATAAGCTGTGTTTCCCGTGATAGCAATAAGCAAGTGCAAGTCATCTTGAGGATCCAGTTACGCTAAGCATTTCGAAAGGGCAAGGGGAAATAATAGACGGACAAAAAGAGGTGACAGGAAGAGAAAGGATAAATTTAGATAGGTGATAAAGAGGTAGATAATAATAGATATGTAGGTAGATAATGGTAGACAAATTGGTAGATGATATATAAATATAGATAAATGATAGATGAGAAATAGATTAAATGATAGGTAGAGAGAGAGGTAGTTTATAGAAATATAAATGATGGATACATGCCATATATATATATATATATATATATATATATATATATATATATATATATATCTGTGTGTGTGTATGTATATATAATGCTATTTGGAAAAGCACAGTTTTAAGTTAAATGAAAATCAAACTAACACTTGAACACTAACATACTAGGTGAGGATCAGGGAAGGTGGAAGTTGATTTTCCCATGGAGAACACAGGACACTAGACAGAAGCGGTCCTTCCTAAGTGCACCTCTAAGTATCTGGCCTCCATGGTGTGCTCCATTGAGCCCTCTCTGTCTACAGAGCAGACTCAGCCCAGTGCCTGCTCTAAGTACTGCTTCTGATTATAAGAACCTTGGAGGTTGCAGTGATCTGATAACAGGTCTATGTAAAAGAATTTTGTCTCGGGAGATACTCCCTGTTCAATTTGCATACCTGACATTCAGGTAAAACTGTAAGGAAATTGAGGCAGGAAGGTGGGGACCCAACATGGGTTATCTGTTCCGAGTGCCCTCCTGGTTCTGTGTGCAGCAGGTGTGGCATCATATTGGCAGCCTTCACACTTGTGTCTCTCCTCACCCCTGCAGGGTTTAACTTCAGCCTTTCTTTTGCCTTTTCTCCTGAATAGGGTTCTAGTTTTAAAAAGATCTTCAGTTTAGGTAGAAAATAAAAATGAAGATGCTGCCAACTGCTCTTAAAACTAATTATTTCAGCGAGGCAGTGGTGGTGCATGACTTTAATCCCAGCACTTGGGAGGCAGAGACAGGCAGATTTCTGAGTTCGAGGCCAGCCTGGTCTACAGAGTGAGTTCCAGGACAGCCAGAACTACACAAAGAAACCCTGTCTTGAAAAACCAAAACAAAAAACATAAAAACAAAAACAAAAAAAAACCCTAATTATTTCCATATGGATTTTAAAAAATCAAACTTTAAGTATAGCCTCTTACCGGTATGGTTTAATGATACTGCATGACCCAGTAATATATGGAGTGGCTTCAAGTTCTATGTGGTATTACTAAATGAATAGATGTGATCCTGATGATAATGATGATTTCTTTGCATTATTTAAGAGATAAAGCTTACTTCAGTGTGTTAAGAAAAGCATGAGTAGGTGGGGTTGATTTTTAATAGGATTTTGAAATCAAATTTTATCACAATCATCAGGAAAAGTTTAACAGAAATCATTAGATGCGTGAGCTTAATATACTCAGGACAGCAGAGTTTTACATGCAGAATGGTTGTAGCTACATTCTAGCATCCGTTCTGAGACCCTATAGTAGTTTGAATGTGAAAACACTTGGTCCACAGTTGGTGGCGCTATTTGGGGAGGTTATGGAACCTTTAACAGATTCAGCCTTGCTGGAGGAAGTGTGCCAATGGTGGTAGACTTTGAGAATATAAATTCTCTGTTACCTGATTGTGGCTGAAGACTTGATCTCTTAGCTTTTACCTCTGTCCCCATACCTGCTCTTCACTCCCATTTCTTCCTGCCATGGTGGACTCCTATTCTATGGAACTGTAAGCCCAAATAAACTCCTCCAAGAGTTGCTTTCAGATATGGTGTTTTATCACAGCACGGAAAAGTAAATAATGCTGATCTTAACTAGGTTGTTCCTCCTCTCGTCCTTGTTTTGCCCATTAGTGTACATAGGATGCTCTCCACTTTTCTTAGTACATGCTTTTGATATATGTTACAATTAGCAGGCCTCAATGACCTTGTTATCTGCTCACCAGGCCTGCTCGGTTTCAGAGGCTAGAGAGTACTTTACACTTCAGTTTGAATGAGTGTTGATGAAATTATAAGTAAATGTCCCTGGGAGAGTTATTTACAGTGCACTGAGTGTTCGATGTGCTCTCAGTGATGGCTGACATTATAAGCATCTTCAAGCAGAGAAAATGACTTTTACAGCACTACTTATCTTCTACTTTGGAGGAGTCATTTTAAAATATGTGTTAGGACAGGCAAGGGGACTGACTCAGCTGGTTCAGTGCTTCCTCCCAAACCTGATGGTCTGAGTTTAGTCATTCAACCTCCATTAACCTCACGCTGGAAGATAAGACAGAGCCACACATGTTATCACAGAGAAAAGAGCTTCCCTTAAGGAAATGCCTCCATGAGATCTAGTTATTAGGCATTTTCTCAACTAGTGATCAAGGGTGGGAGGGCCCATTGTGGGTGGTGCCATCCCTGGGCTCTTAAGAAATCAAGCTGAGCAAGGCAGAGGAAACAAGCCAGTAAGTAACATCCCTCCATGGCCTCTGCATCAGCTCCTGCTTCCTGATCTGCTTGAGTTCCAGTCCTGAAGTTTTTTAGTGAGGAACAGCAATGTAGAAGCATAAGCTGAATATACTTTTTCCTCTCGAACTTTCTCCTTGGTCATAATGCTTTGTGCAGGAATAGAAACCCTGACTGAGACAGCATATAAGAAATGGAAGATGAGAAATAGCTGTGAAGTGCTGTGTTCTGGGCAAGACACAACGATTACAGTCAAGAGCTCTGAGCATCTGCCTATTCCAACACTGAGTCTCTACAAAGGGCCCATCAGCAGCCAGGGATAAATAGAGGGGTAGCTCAGGGGGCTATACCTACCATTGCTGAAATATTTCCTACTGATATATTCAGAGAGGAAGAGTCATTGCCTTCGGTTGTGCAACCACTGGTGACTGCACCAAGCTCCAAAGAGCAGTGGTCACACAGAGGGCCCTGATTAAGCTAAACGGGCTAAAAAGCAAAACTGATAGTCATGAGTCTGGGAAAAGACTGATGGAAGAGGGATGAGAAGGAGATCAGAGAGGGGGCAACACACAGTAACCACAATAGGTCATGCACATACAAAATTTCCAAGGAGCTACTTAATTCATATCACACACCACCACCACCACCACCAACAACAACAACAGATGGAGGCTATACCTTAACACTCACAACCCTCTAGTATAGACCCCCCTTCCTACTCCAGCAGCACTCCCAATTAGACTCTAGCATGCCTCAGGAAGGAGACCTCTACTAAGAGCATTCATTGTATTCTTAAATACTTAGATTAAGCCTAAGACAAAGCAACATCCCCAGAGTGTCCTCACCAGGGGTCCCGAAGGGGAGGAAGAGGCAGTTTTTAATTGCCCTGGATCTCTCCCATCGTGAAAGACTGCCCCCAAGGCACTTAGGCTCCAGCTGCTTGGCAGCACTGGTTGTGAACTTCTAGCCAGGTGCTACAAGGAACTGTTTCCAGGCTGGGAACTTTTCCCAGTTGATAAAGAGCCAAGCTGCATGCAAGAGGCCCTATCTCAAAGTTTGCTCTGCTGGTTGGGTGTTTCATCAACTTGACAAAGGGTAGGATCATCAGGGAAGAGAAAACACCAATTAAGAAAATGCCTCTCTCAGAGTGCCCTGTTGGCAAGTTTGTAGAGGTATTTTCTTGATGATTGATATAGGAAGGCCGAATTTCCTGTGAGTAGTGAATGAGCTCTAAGAAAGCCCTATATTCCCATGGTATATACTTTAGTTCTTGCCTGATTCCAGGTTCCTCCCTGAGTTCTTGCCCTGACGTCCCTCAGTATTAAGAGTGTAAGAGGGATATAGACCAAATAAACACCATCTTTCTCAAGTTGCTTTTGGTCATGAGTTTTTAATCACAGCAATATAGAAACAAACTAGAATGCCTCACTAAGCCAAGTATGGAAGCATACTCCTGAATTTCACACTCCTTCTGGCTGCAAAGGCATAAGAAGTATTGATTCATTGAAAAATTAATTTTAGCATGGAGTTGAGTGTAAATAGAGAGCTTACTCAGGATGAATCCTCTGCTGACCCGTGGGGGAAGCAGGACTCTGTCTTTCTGTGAGATGATGTGACATGCGGTTTGTGTTGTTCTGGCTGCTATGAAGAGGCAGCAAGCTGCTTCCTCTGAAGGACCTGTGTAATCTTTTAACTTCCTTTTCACAAGAGCTTCCATGGCCCTCAGGATCTGGACTGGTGTGAGACTCTGGCCCATGAGTCCCATGCTCCCTCCTGGTTAGACCTTTCCAACTGATTCAGACTCTGTAACCCACAAACTCGTAAGCCAGTGACATTTACCACCCTTTACAACCGATTTGTCTTGGGGTTTTTCCAGGAAGTGCCGTATCAATAGGTAACAGAAGAAAAGTTTTACTGGCTCCCAATATAAAGTGAAGTCAAGTGCTCTCCTCCTGAAAGGGCCTGTGTGCTTACAGCCTGCCATGCCAGGGTAACTGAGCAGGTCACATTGCCAGTGTCTCTCCCTCCTAGTTTGACTCATGATGTGGTTATTTCCCCCTGGTTGCTTATCTTCCTGCTTTGCCAAGGCTCAGTTTCTGCTCTGCTCATACGCTCTGGGCTTACACGTGCCTTTTAATTTTTTCCTGGAATGCAGAAAGAACTTTCGATGGCTTCGATCAATGGGATCAGCTGACTGGAGCATGAAAAAACGAGAAGGCTTGGATGTGTCTTTGCTACACCTCAGCGTGATCCTCGGACATTAGGCAGCTGCCTCTTTCAATCCCTAGTATCACCAGGAGGACCCTCTGACAGTCGTCTTTCTCCAGAGGGAAATTCTTTCCCCACCGATTTTTCAAGTCTTGAGGTGGAAATCATTTCCTTGTTGCCAGGTTACGAGGCCCTTACTTCTCTTATTGGCGTGTTTAACCCTGATCACATTTTTGTAGGGAGTCTTTTCAACTGATGGCTCTTCAATGCTGATGATTCGTCTACTCTCAGCCAAGACTGGGTGAGCTTCTTATCCCCATAAGAAAGCAGTCATGGCTCTGAGTGGCTGATAATAACCTCCCTATGCAATCATGCTTTCCCATCACACATTTACATTTCCTGCATGGTATTTACACAGAATTTTAAACACATATATCATGCGTCTTTACCCCATACCCCTTGAACATAAGCTCCTTGATGATGAAGACCTATCCAATCATCCTACTCTGATGTTCTCATGCCCTAGAGGCATACTCAACATGTAGCTGATACACCTGGGCCTCAAAAATGGATTTTCATTGACAGAAGTCATTTTTGGGCAAAGAGATAAAATCTAATTTTTATGATTTCAACTTATAATTTCTCAAATCCTGAAGGTCTAACCATGTGCACAGCGAAATGTTCTAAAAGACTGCTTCAACACACATAATAGTTTTAAAGATCAGTTATCCAGGCTCAGATGTTTTAGCATGGCATTGCATCAAGTGGTCACTGCGAACAGGACATATTCTTTGTCTGCAGAACCTCCAAGCTGTAAAGTTGGCTTTGGTTAAGTCAAGCTTTCTGGGAAAACAAGCCTCACACACATCACAAAACACATCCTGATTAATTCTTGTGCATCACAAGTATCAAAGGCAGAAGAAGAGTAACAATAATTCCAAGTGAATCACTTGCCACAAAGCTCAAAATGAAGCAATGTCACTTCTACCCAGGAGCCTAAGAGGATCGAGGAAAACATGTACAGTGCTGAATTTCAGCCAGTGCTTCCTGGTAACCGCTGTCCAGCTTTTGTTTTTCAGGATTCCATTTCAAAATGGGATACTGAGTTCTGGAGGACACTCTGCTTTTGGAAGCCTTACTAATGGGAACAGTTGTCTTTGTGGGATTGCAGGCAGAGGAGTTCAGAGAAGTAGAACCCCAGAGCCCCTCTGGTGGAATACAATGTTCTCTACCTTGACTGGGTTTCAATACACAGGTGTGTGCACACATCGAATTCACTGGCTGTGTACTTGAGCTTTGTGTATTTCATTGTAAGTAAAACTTACATCAAAAGAAAATGTTTGCACATATATCGAAATGTTTTTTTACTGGGAGTGTGCTGATGTGTCGATGTGTTTTGAAACTCATTTCATTGTTGGATGATGGGTGGAAGAATGAACCGTGGTTTGATATATGGAAAAAAATAGATATAATAAAATGTATAATCAGGGCCTGGGTAGTTGGTTTATAACTATATGAAGTAAAATTCAAATTTGTTCTTTGTTTGTCAATTCTTACAATTAAATTTAAGGAATTAAAGCCCCAGTACCTTTCCCCTTCCACTGGATTTGATATCTTTGATGTCTTTACTTCTCTCTAACTCCCAGTGCATGCTGCCTGAGCTACCTCAGCAAACAATAGATGAACACTCCTCAAAGTGAGGCTCGGGGATTTCATAGCAATTTCTAAACCTTTATAGGGGGACCACAAGGTCATAATCATCCTATAGTCATCCCACAGCGCCATCTGTGACCTTGTACAGGTGCCCAGGGTAAGATTTTAGAGATTTTAGATTTGTTCTATGTCTAGAGATTAAATGCAACAGCCACATGTTCTAGTTTGTCTTCCTATTGCTGTGATAAAAACCGTGATTAAATGCAACTTAGAAGGGAAAAATAATTGATTTGGCTTACACTTCCTGGTTATAATCCATTATTGTGGGTACTCAAGTAGGATCTAGAGCAGAAACCATGAAAAATTCTATCCACGGACTTGCTTCTTCTGGCTCGCTCAACCTACTTTCATATACCCTCCTAGCTGCCTAGGAATGGTGCCACCCATAGTGGACTGGACTCTCACACATTAATTGTCAATTAAGACAACTCCCCACAAACATGGCCACAGGATAGTTTCATGGAGGTAACTCTTCAATTGAGGCTCCTTCTTCTCATCTGGCTTTAGGTTGTATCAAGTTAACAATAAAAACTACCAGGATGCTAGGTAATAAGTAAAAAAAAAAAAAAATAGCTCTATCATGTCATTCACCATCAAAATTTTGGAAAATACAGTTTTTAAACAAAGAAATGTCTGATTTATGTTGAGTCTCATTACTTTGCATTGTAAGTTTGGAGTGTATCTATACGTATAAGTGAAGTAAATTTAAAGTATCATGGTTTGAATTGTTGCTAATTAAATATGTAGCAAATATGAATTATCAGCAGTGGCAGTTAAAATCCAGTTTTATTCTGATCATGAGCATTTTATTGCAAAGGTTGTCTTAGCTCTATTTATATACCTGAAATTGGAGGACTGTCAGCACACTGGGGAAACAGGTCCTGAAAGCTGATGTTCATCTGTAACCCTCAGCTACCACTGTTTGTACCATGCACAGAGGAGAGAAATAGCCAACTCCTGTCAGCACTGGATGGAAGCTGTGCTGCACTCGGATGCTTGTGGTAGGCAGGAGGTGTGGGTATCCGTTCCCACTGGCTCATTAAAGATGGTAAGAGCTGTAGATAAGGAGGGACGAGAAAGTGATGACTACTGGAATAATAGCAAAGGTAATGCCCAGGGCACGCGAACTAGACATGGAACCTGTTGCTTGTAATTTTTGCTTCCTGCTTTAAACTCCGGGTGGGCTGGATTTCAGCCACTAGCCATGTGAGGTCTAGGGTGAGTGGCCCTTGGCCACTTCCCCGACTGGACCTCGGGTAGCAGGTGGGCTATTAGAAACACAATTAAGGTGAAGGTAGATTTAGGAGACTGAACAAGGGGAAGGTAACTGAGCAACTAAAGTTGAGGGCAGATTTAGGGAGTGAGAAAAGGGTGTGAGACAGCCCAGGAACGCTTAGAAGAGCCTGGCCATTGACCCAATATGGCAGGTTGAAATTGAGCAAAGTGTATGTTTGTGTTTTTCATCCACAGATCCAATATTCTCTGAGTTGGGGCTGGAAGTGCAGCCCGCCCAGAGCTTAAAGCGAGGTAGCAAAAACTACACGCTACAGGAACCAGCCTTGATGTCCGTCAACAAGTGAATACGCACAACAAAATAGTTCTGGCCACAAAGAATGAAGAAGTACTGTCATTTTCAGAGGACTGGAAGACACTGCGTTAAGTGAAATATGCCAGACGCAGAAAGAAAAATTCTTTATGTATGGAGGCCAAGTATGGTCGTACGCTCTAAGAGAGGCTGAGCGAGGATGGCGGTGGACATGTGAAGAAAGAGCTTCGAAAATAGGTACTGACAGAAGGCAAAATAACTTGATATACTATAGTTCACAATAAGCTTTGCATGTTTCATGAATAACTAGGAGAAAAAAGCTCAGCATATAAAAAGACAGACACCGCTTATTTTAACACCATCAGGACCCAACAGGCAAGAGAATTATGACGTCACACAGAGATCATGTACAGGTACCATGCGTTTACCAAACACTGCCTGTTTACGTAAGTAGGCATGTCAACTGCTTTGACTTGATCGTAACACATTGTATATGTCCATGGAAGGATCGCACAGTACACGGTGCCACACAACTACCAATAATTAAAATAATTAAAAATTCTAAAATAAAGAGAAGCTTGTCTTCTGACCCTATGTATTTGTAGATTTCTTTAGGATTTAGGATTTTATAGATTGTAGCTTTCCTTAGGGGTCTAGGTGCTGATGCAGTTTGGAACCGGCTTGTGTTCCAGAGGCCGCTCTTCCTAATGTCTGGATCATGGCTGGCTGCACTCTTGGGAGCTAAGGAGGCTGCTAAGAGCTTGGCTTTGTTGGAGGAAGTAGGGCCCTCGGGGCTGCATCCAGAGGGTACCTGTTCCTTTCCCCCTCCTCCTCTCCATGTCTCCTTCTTATTTCTCTACCCCATCTTTCTTCAGCTTTCTGGCTACCGTGCCCTGACTTTGTTCTGGGCACCTCCCCTGTAATCACGTCCTGTTTGTTCACAGGCATGTAGAAGGACAGCCCCACAATAGGACCCACAGACTTGGGCTGACGTTTTTCTGAAACCATAAATCAAAGCAAATCTTTCTTCCCTTTACCTTCCTGGATGTTTTATAGCCACAATACTGTGCTTGTGAATACTCTTTTTTTTCTGCATACATCTGCAGCTTTTACATAGAACAGATGTAATCCCTAGGCCTGTGAATCCACTGTCACCAAGCCCCCAGGTGCCTGCAATAATCCCTTACATACAGCTTGTCCTAGAAATTGCCTGGGGGAGGTGTGAATTGGTATATAGTTATATGACTGCCCCAGCTTTAACAAGTAGGGAACCAAATTATAAGAGATTTCCATGGATGCCTGCTTTAACACTTTCTGATATTCTGATATAAACAGGGACACACTCAAAAAGATGTTTCTAAAAGGTCTTCATGGAGAAACCTTCTTAATAAAGAGGCAAGAATAATTTTCAATTACCATGTCAAGTGTTTACCAGGAAACAGAGGCTTCTAGACACTCGAAGGTGCTTGAAAACAGTGTGTTCATATAAGTAATTTTAATATTTGCCTAAATTATTATTTCTCATACAAATTGATTTAATCTACTCTCCTCATGTGAGGTGTGAGACGAGATGTTAGGTTTTAGTCATGACCCTCACAGTAAGTTCCTGATAGTACTCACACAGAAGAAAAAAATGACACAACCACTCTATATGACCCGCACACTGAACACAGACATCAATTCATATGTGGTAAAGAACATGCCTAGGGGATCGTCAGTTGCTAACACGTACTGCATGTAGAAGAAAGAGCCCTGTTTCTCATTCTATTCTAATAAGACCTTCTAGGGTCCTTCACAATGACTCCCAGGCAGAAGCAGGGGTATCCTTTTCTGTCCGTTTCTTCTCTCTGCGAATAACACAGGCTAGACTTCAGAGGAAAGGCTGGATATTGAATTATATTTGGTTTCCAAGGACAACAATTTAGAATGGCCTATGAACAGGCTCCTGATGTCACTGTAAATTTGCTGAGACTCTTTAATTCTAGAAAGAGCAGACAAAAATAAATCATGGCCTGAGCATGCATTAATACAAATTGCTTTCGTTTACCACACATTAACTCCTAAATGAAAAGATATCTAAGAAAGCAAAATATTTTCAGGACTATCTATGAAGGCAATTATCCGGCCCTGCTTTGATGGCACGGTAGTAATGAATGCTTAGCTATCACAGATACGGTCCCATTAAAGAGGCGGCTGGCGCGCGTGCTTGTACACGATGCTGGCGCCAACGGACTTTAGAGACATGCTGCTTATTTTCTTCAGAAGCAATTTCAGATCCTTCAGATCTGTTTTTACCACAGATCTGTTTGGTTCTCTCTCCCCTGTTTGTTGGAATGTCATATCTAAATGTTTCCTTGCAGGAGGATCTTGCTCTTTAAGTCTGGTTCTGTTACTTGCTTTCTGCTTCGAGGCAATGTCTGCACCCACATTCCAGGGATGTTTCCGTGTGTCATGGTTGACTTTGGCTACTGAGGTCTTTCTTGTAAGTGTCCCAGTGCAGGCCGGTCTTCTGAGCACATCATTATGGGGGAGCTTTGCAAGGTGTTTGCCTCACAGCTGCTCCATCCCCACAGCTGCTCCATCCTCACATCTGCTCCATCCCCACAGCTGCTCCGTCCCCACAGCTGCTCCATCCTCACAGCTGCTCCATCTTCACAGCTGCTCCATCTTCACAGCTGTTCCATCCCTGCAGCTGCTCCATCCCCGCAGCTGCTCCATCCTCACAGCTGCTCCATCCCCACAGCTGCTCCATC
>NW_021605262.1:1691391-1746136 GCF_004785775.1 Grammomys surdaster | reverse complement strand
AGCTGCTCCATCCCCACAGCTGCTCCATCCCCATAGCTGCTCCATCCTCACAGCTGCTCCATCCTCACAGCTGCTCCATCCCCACAGCTGCTCCATCCCCACAGCTGCTCCATCCTCACAGCTGCTCCATCTCCACAGCTGCTCCATTCTCACAGCTGCTCCATCCTCACAGCTGCTCCATCTTCACAGCTGCTGCATCCCTGTAGTTGTTCCATCCCCACAGCTGCTCCATTCTCACCGCTGCTCCATCCTCACCGCTGCTCCATCCTCAAAGCTGCTCCATTCTCACAGCTGCTCCATCCTCACAGCTCCTCCATCCCCACAGTTGTTCCATCCCCACAGCTGCTCCATGCTCACAGTTGCTCCATCCCCACAGCTGCTCCATCCCCATAGCTGCTCCATCCCTGTAGTTATTCTATCCCCACAGCTACTCCATGCTCACAGCTGCTCCATCTTCACAGCTACTCCATCTTCACAGCTGCTCCATCCTCACAGCTTCTCCATCTTCACAGCTTCTCCATCTTCACAGCTACTCCATCCTCACAGCTGTGCCATCCTCACAGATGCTCTATCTTCACAGCTGCTCCATCCTCACAGCTGCTCCATCCATCCCCCATTGTCCAAGGCCACTAAGCCTTCCACAAAGATCTCTCCTCTGATGCTGTCACTACACCTGGCTGTTCCCAGGTTTATACCTGCTCATCTCCTTTATCAGAGCCAAGGTTATCCATGCAGAAGTTCATTCTCATCACAGAGGAGATTACACAAACTCAGCACACAAAACAAGGCTAACAGTCATTCAGGAGTGTGACTGGCTGCCAATGCCCCCCAGCTGCCCACCCCACTTTCTCCAGGCATTCTGGTCCTGCCCTACCATGCCTGGCTGTGGGCTCAGGCTGTGGGTGATTCCTAAAGTTGTTAACCTAAGGCGTGTCCCAGTGCTCACCAACTCTGAGCATCTGTCCTGCCTAATTACAACCTCTGATCTTTGTTAGTTTGCTTCCCAGGTCCCTCAATACTTTCCTCCCTCACTCATTGCCAGACTGTTTGTCTTCACATTTCAAGGTCTCCTGCTCTTGCTTCACCTCTGTCCTTGGGATAACATCTGCATGAGACCTACAGTTCTCTTCTTATACCAAGCGGCCTGAAGTGTAAAGCAAAAACCAGTTTTCTGAAACATCCACCGTGGTGTGTGTGTGTATTCATATGTAATATTAATCGAGGGCATATGTCTCAGTGTGTGTTGGTGTCACAATGCAATAGGTTGGGTAGATTGTAAACAAAAGAGTTTCACTCTTCACTTGTTTAAGACTGAGACATTTGACAAGCTAGAGCAGCAGACAGACTCACTGTTTGGGGAAGGGCGCTTTATTAGTTTGTTGTTAGGGAATTCAAGCTGGGTCTTTACAGGATGTGAAGGGTAAAGTCTTTTTCTTTGATTCTTCCTTGACACTAACACCGTTAATCTGTGTTCTGACCTCATGTCCGAATCACTCCCTAAGTATTCCACATACTAATACCATGAGCACTGATGCTAGGGCTTCACTGTAAATGTGAGAGACATGAATATTCATTTAGTCCATACTGATGTGACTAAGGTAGCTCCTTTTTGTCCTGAATTCATTTTGTGTCTCCTTAGACACTTCTCTAGCCTCTACTGCCTTGGCAATGCATTTGGGGTTTCCATTACTCTGAATGTGGTCCAGATGTGCTGACCGAAATAATCGGTGTTTATATGAACTAAACACAAAACTAAATTACTGAAAAAGGTACAAGTCAAACTTGCCATGACTGAAATAAGTACTAAGTTCTGTCTAAACAAATGCTCTATGGTTACTCTCATCTGACACTGATGTAAGTGTAGTCTTTAAAATGCTGCACTGCTGAGGAACCACCAGACTGATTGCACCAGCTTGCAACCCCACCAGCAATAGAAGAGTGTTCCTCTTTCTCCACATGCTCACAAGCATCTGCTATCCCCTGAGTTTTTGATCTTAGGCATTATGATTGGTGTGAGGTGGAATCTCAGGGTTGCTTTGATTTTCATTTCCCTGATGATTAAGAATCTTAAACATTTCTTTTTTGTTTGTTTCTTTTTATATTCTATGATTTAATCAGTTATCCTTTTATTTTTTAAACTAGTGTTTTATTGGATATTTTACTTACATTTCAGATGTTATCTTCTTTCCCCATTTCCCCACCACCACCCAGAAACCCCCATCCCCTCCCCCTCCTCCTGCTTCTATGAGGATGTGCCCCCACCCATCCACCCACTCCCACCTCACTGTCCTCAAATTCTCCCACTCTGGGGCATCCAGCCTTATTGGGACCAAGGTCCTCCTCTCCTACCTATGCCCAACAAGGCCATCCTCCCCTACATATACAGCTGGAGACATGGGTCCCTACCTATGTGTTCCCAGACTGGTGGTTTAGATCCTGGGAGCTCTGGTTGGGTGGTATTGTCACTCTCCCCATGGGGCTGCAAACCACTTCAGCTCCTTCAGTCTTCTCTCTAACTTCCCTATTGGGAACCCATGATAAGTTCAATGGTTAGCTGTGAGCAACTGCCTCTGTATATGTCAGGCTTTGGCAGTCCTCTAAGGAGACAGCCAAAGGTTCTTGTCAGCTTGCACTTCCTGTCATCCACATCAGTGTCTGCCTTTGGTGACTGCACATGGGATGGATAACCAGTTGCTTTTTGATCATTCGAGTTTCCTCAGTTGAGAATTCTTTGTTTAACACTGTACCCCCTTTTTAATAGGGTTATTTGATTGTCTGGAGTCTAATTTCTTGAGTTCTTTATACATGTTGGATATTAGCCCTCTATCAGATGTAAGATTGGTAAAGATCTTTTCTCAATCTGTTGGTTGCCGTTTTGTCCTATTGACAATATCATTTGCCTTACAGAAGCTATGCAACTTTATGAGATCCCATTTGTCAATTCTTGATCTTGGAGCATAAGCCATTGGTGTTCTGTTCAGGAACTTTCCCCCTGTGCCCATGTGTTCAAGGCTTTTCCCCACTTTCTCTTCTATTAGTTTCAGTCTATCTGATTTTATGTGGCAGTCCTTTATCCACTTGGACTTGAGCTTTGTACAAGGAGATAAGAATGGATTTATTTACATTCTTCTACATGCTGACCTCCAGTCGAATCAGCACCATTTGTTGAAAATGCTGTCCTTTTTCCACTGGATCGTTTTAGCTCCTTTGTCAAAGACCAAGTGACCACAGGTATGTGGGTTCATTTCTTGGTCTTCAATTCTATTCCATTGATCTTCTTGCCTATCTCTGCACCAATACCATGTAGTTTTTATCACCATTGCTCTGTAGTACAGCTTGAGGTCAGGGATGGTGATTCCCACAGAAGTTCTTTTATTGTAAAGAATAGTTTTTGCTACTCTGAGTTTTTTGTTATTCCAAATAAATTTGCAAATTGCTCTTTCTAATTCTATGAAGAATTTAATTGGAATTTTGATGAGAATTGCATTGAATCTGTAGATTGCTGTCAGCAAGATGATCGTGTTTACTATATTAATTCTGCCAATCCATTTTCATGGGAGATCTTTCCATATGCCACTCCTGGGCATATACTCAAAAGATGCTCCAACATATAACAAGGACACATGTTCCACTATGTTCATAGCAGCCTTATTTATAATAGCCAGAATCTGGAAAGAACCTAAATGTCCTTCAACAGAGGAATGGATACAGAAAATGTGGTACATTTACACAATGGAGTACTACTCCGCTATTAAAAACAATGAATTCGAGAGGTTCCTAGGTAAATGGATGAAACTAGAAAATATTACCCTGAGTGAGGTAACCCAATTACAAAAGAACACACATGGTATGCACTCACTGATAAGTAGATATTAGTCCAAAAGCTCGAAATACCCAAGATACAACTCACAGACCACATGAAGCTCAAGAAGAAGGAAGACCAAAGTATGGGTGCTTTGGTCCTTCTTAGGAGTAACAAAATATTCATAGTAGCAAATGAAAAGACAAAATATGGAGCAGAGACTGGAGGAGGGGCTGTCTGGAGACTGCCTAATCTGGGGATCCATCCCATGTTGCAGTCACCAAATTCAGATATTGTTGTGGATGCCAGAAAGTGAATGCTGATAGGAACCTGATATAGCTGTCTCCTAAGAGACTCCACCAGAGTCTGACATATACAGAGGCAGATGCTCACAGCTAACCATTGAACTGATCATGGAGTCCTCAGGGGAGGAGTTAGACAGAAGACTGAAAGAGCTGAAGGGGCTTATGGCCCCATAGGGAGAGTGACAATACCAACCAACCAGAGCTCCCAGGGTCTAAACAACCAGCCTGGGAACATGCATGTAGGAACCCATGGCTCCAGCTGTATATGTAGGGGAGAATGGCCTTGTCAGGCATCAGTGAGAGAGGAGGGCCTTGATCCTGTGAAGGCTGGATACTCCAGTGTGGGGGAATTCGAGGGCGGGAGGGGGAGTTCGTGGATGGGTGGGGCATACCCTCATAGAAGCAGCGGGGGGGGGGGGCCCCCACGGGGGGTTTCCGGGGGGGCACAATGGGGAAAGGGAACAACATCTGAAATGTAAATAAATAAAATATCCAATAAAAAAAATGCTGCACTCCTGAGCTTCAGCATCAAGAGACATTGAGGCATGAGCCTGCTCTTGGGCACCAACCGAAAATTAAAGGACTCGTATGTTCTTCATTGACTTAATCAGCATGGTTTTCCATATGTTTCTTGTGTGGGTGATTTCACATACTACTATATACTACTACATATTAAAAGATGCATGTACGTTATCTACCTCTCACGCTACACATTTTCTCTTACATATACACACATCATATCTTTGTTCAAATAACCCACTTTGGAACACAAAGCTCAGTTGCCCAGTAGCTCAGTTGGTAGACCTGAGTGTCCTGTCCTCGGTGTGGCATGAAACTGAACATGGCTGTGCATGCCTGAAATTCCAGAACAGGGAAAAGGAGATAGAAGCAGAAGCAGGAGGATTGCAATTTTAAGGTTACCCTACACCATATGGAGAATATGAGGGAACCTGGGTTACATGAGATTCTGTCTCAAAACCAACCAGCTAAACAAAACTCAGAGCTCTTCTCTTAAAAACATACCATATATGAATTTCTCCCTCTATGGTTTTGAAAATCTATGAGCATTTTAATATAACATTTTCAAACTGTAGTTCAGACTATAGAGGAGAGAGAGAGAGAGAGAGAGTGGGAAACAGAACTGAAATTATAAACGGAGGGATTTATAGAGAGGTGAGCATGCAGCAGGATGTTTGCTGGGAATTTTGTGAGAAATCAAAAAGAGATAATAAATACACTTTCTGTTTACTCTTTCAAAGTGGACTACAGCTCATCTTCCCTTATTTGGTTTGTGCTTGTATTATTTATTATAGCACACAAAGCAATTTTCCCTGGGAGACCTTCAATTCCTCAGTCCACCCCTTGACTCTTAATTAAGTTCACTGCAACCAATATTTATCGATTATCTGCTCTGTAGCTCTCACTACAGTCAAAGCCCAATGCTGAGTAAGACACAGTGGGTGCCTATTCCTCTGGAATTCAGAGACCAGAGGGAACTCAGAACACTGGGTAGTTGAGGCTCACAGAAACTAGATGCTATGAGTAAGCTTGCTAATGGTTGTGTCCCATCAAGAATCTACTTGTTAAAATGCTAATCCCTTGTGAGAGGTGCTAGGTCCAGCATGGCTATGTCACCTCACACTGAGCCTGGACCTCAGCAGAGAGTTGCCCAGACAGAAGGAAGCAGTTACAGTATCAGAGCATGAAGCCATCATAAGGGAGAGTAGTTCCTTCATTATATTATTTTTATATTTTATTGGTTCTTTGAGAATTTCATACAATGTGTTTTGATTATATTTACTCTCTTGGCCAACCCTTCCCAGATCCACACTCCCCTTCTTTGCCACAAAAAAAATTTTTTTCCTCATTAAGATCACTCTGTGGTATCCAAATAGTCTTGGTTATGTGGTTTTCCCCTGGAATGTAGTTAATTCATAAGTGGCTGCATTAAGAGAAAACTAACCATTCTCTGCCAGCAGCTAACAGTTGCCAATCTCTCGAGGCCCCAGAGAGCTCCCCTGTCCCCTCCATCATGTGAGGGCACAATTGAAAGTCACCCTTTCAGCTAGGGAATGTCTCTCACCAAACAAGGAAGCTAGCAGCCTTTGATGTCCAGCTTCAAGGAGATGAGAAATGTCTGTAGTTATGAGTCTGTTGATCTCAACTGCTTTAATAAGCTAGCATGGCTTGGATTAGAGCTTTGCAAGCACTGTGATAAAAGTTGCTTCCCATTGTGGCCTTTCACTATATGGTAGAAACTCTGGCAGGCAGAGCCTAGTGAGAAGTATTCAGGCCTCTCAAGGGATATTTTAGATTATGGTCAATATGGCTGTTCTGATTTGTTCCCTGGTTCACAAGGCAAGTGAATTGTCCCACCTCTTACTCACATCACAAAATGCTATCTCACCAGAGGCCCAAGCACAGGGGCCAGGCCAAGATTATAAGCCATAAAAAATCCTTTTAATAAGCTAATTGTCTCACATTCAATTATAATAATGAGAGATTGGAAGATATTAGGCTGTAGGTGTTTGACAAGTCACCGGTGGGTCATGTGAACATCAGTGGGTCATGTGAACACTTGTGAGTCATGTGAACACCCTTGGGTCATATGAATAGCAGTGAGTCATGTGAACAGCAGTTGGTCATGTGAATAGCAGTGGGTCATGTAACACACCTATGGGTCATATAAAGAAGGAAAAGTAGTGTCTGGGCTAATATGTAAAGCAGTGGTCTTAACTCTTTGAGGGTACTGCTTCCTAACCTCTTCAGTTTGGGAACACAAGAGTTTCACTGGACTAAGACCAAGATATTGACAGGCTGGCTCTGGCCTTTGCAATCCTTTGGATGCTACCTGTATTCTGTGGCCAGAGATCTTTACTTCAAAGCCACATCCTCCTGCAACCAGCCTCTCACTCTGAGTTCTTTCCTTCTCTACTCTCCACTCGTGAGGACGTTTAGATCCAATTTTACACAATGAATAATGCAGAAGAGCCTCAAATTGTAATGTCAGCTCAAAATCAGCCTCAACTCCATCTTTAATTTAAATTCTCTTTCATTATATCCACAGGCTGTGGAGTTTACGATGTGGACAGCTTTGGAGAAAAGCATAAGTTTGCCTCCCATGATGCTTAGAACCCTTCTGAACTTTCATGTGTAGCACCTCAAACATACACACATAATAAAATCTTCATAGGTTCTGCTTCTGGGTATACCATGGTGTCTTCTTGCAGATCACCTACACCCTGATACTAATAAAAAATCTTAAGAAAAAAAATCTCTTCATATGTGTTCAAATGCTTCTGTAGAATGCTAAGTATCCAGAAGTGACAAGACCGTATCCTAGAGGACCTCACTCGTGTCAAAGCCTTGCTTTTCTTCTGTCCTTTCATAGACACTGCAGGACCCAAAGGAGCAGAGCAGTAGGAAGCAGGCACTGATCTTCAGAAGCATGAGCTGAGCTCTGATGTTTATAGCAAAGGAAAGCTGAGGGCCAGGGAGAAGGTATGGCTCGAAGGTGAGCCTCTATCCCTCAGTCATCTTTGACTTTAATCATCTCTAGGCAGAGGCACAGTGGGGGAGTCGTGAGGGGACAAAGCAGAGTCTCAAGTTCAGAAAGCGAAGTGTCTTCAGAAGTCCCTGGGTTGTGGACAGAGCACTTGAACAAGATCCAGCTCTGCTCTCTGTCAAATGAGAGCCCAGTGTCTGCCTTTAATCCAGTATGTCCACATGCCTGCACACTACCCTGCTGTTGCCTACATAAATGGAAGAATCTTGAAATCATCAACTATTTTTATTCATAGCATGAAGAATTAAAGACTAGTTCCTCAACTTAGACTTGAATTAGTCATTACATTATTTTAAACATTGCACACACACACAGACACACAGAAAACATAAAAACACACACATACACATATAAAACATGCCAACACACACTAACATAAAAGCACAAATGCACACATGCAAGCACAGGTATGCTGCACAACATAAGTATACCATCTCCATCAATGTTGTTAAATGTTTGAGTTGTTACCTGAAGGCTTATGTCTTGAAGGTTTGGTCCTCCTATGGGCTGTTGAAAATTGACTGGACTGTGAGGGTGTCAGTCATTAGTGGGTTTGTCATTAGTCAGGGTTTGTATTCCTGCACAAAACATCATGACCAAGAAGCAAGTTGGGGGAAAAAGGGTTTACTCAGCTTACACTTCCACATTGCTGTTAATCATCAAAGGAAGTCAGGACAGGAATTCACACAGGACAGGAACTTGGAGGCAGGAGCTGATACAGTGGCCATAGAGGGGTGCTGTTTACTGGCTTGCTTCCCCTGGCTTTCTCAGCTTGCTTTCTTATAGAACCCAGGACTATCAGTCCAGGGATGGCACCACCCACAATGAGCTGCTTCCTCCTCCCCCCCCACCCCCAACCTTGATCAGTAATTGAGAAAATATCTTACAGCTGGATCTCATGGAGGCATTCCCTCAGGGAGACACCTTTCTCTGTGATAACTCCAGCTGGTTGACACAAAACCAGACAGTAGAGTGGGTTAAGCCCACTGATGATGGAATGGGCTTTAGATCTTGCTGGAGAGAGTAGACCAATGTTCCATGCCCTTGGAGTGTATCTTGTCTCTGTTCTTTATCTATGTGTCTTCCATTGTCTGTGCCTCTCCATCCCCTATCTGCCATCAGTTGAGCCTCTGTGTTTTTTCACAAGTTCTGTATGACATCTGGCTTCACCTTATACTTTCCCAAACATGGTGTAACCAAGTGACCGTAGACCAATACCCTTGAAACAATGAGACAAAATCAACCCATCCTTCCCTATTCTGTTCAGTTGAGATATTTTAACACTTGGAAAGGAGCTGACACACACCTCAAATAAAATATTTAAAATCCATGAGTGAGTAAGAGAGGTCTTGTCTACAATGTGTCTGGCCCTGGTTTCTGTTTCCAGCACCACAAAAATATTAATGAGGAGAAATGAGTGTCTTGTTATTCCTGTACTTAGGTCACCCTCGGCATCAAATTCTTCATGCATTGTGATCAGCCTGGTAGGAGGCTAAATCTGGGAACTAAAACTAAGAATTAAAAGCAGAAACACACGCTCAGGAAACTCGGTCCAAGACCCCGTGCTCTGCAGAGCTGGTTCTTAAGATGCTTATGCAGCTTGGAAAGGAGTCCAATGTCCAGTCTACAACCTGTGGAAGTTCTCCAGATATGGGGGTGACATCAGTCCTGGTGATTTCTCACCAAGGCTAAACTGCCCCATGGACCATTCTAGAACTGTTGACCAACTGGAACCTTGAAAGGTCAATAGGTGATAACTTCTGGTTGTTTAACACTCTTGAAACAATGCTGTTGAAACAATTGCATTTTTAAAAAACATATATAGCCTTAGGTAATTAATACATCACTCAGCGACATACCTGTGTGTGGACACTGAAGAACACATGTGTAATGTCAACAGCAATGCAGGGGCTTGCATGTTAGCTCAGTAGTACTGTGATTATTTAGAGGAAATGGCCCTGGCTTTAATCACTAACATTGAGAAATGGTGGCAATAACAAGATCACCTCACAGTAATGTTGTCTTCAGTAGCTGTAAACCTTAAAAAGAAAAGTAGTGAATTATATGTAAATATAAATAAATACTACAAATGATGAAAATATTATTATTAATCATTTTATCCATTTACATTTCAAATGATATTCCCCTTCCTGGTTACCCTTACACAATCTCTCATTCTATCACTCCTCTCCCTCCTCCCCTTTGCCTCTATGAGGGTGCTCCTTCACCCACTCAACCACTCCTGCCTCACTGCTCTAGCCTCCCCCTATGCTGAGGCATTGAGCATGCAAAGGATCAAGGACCTCTATATAAAGAAAAAAAAAAACACATGATCGTCTCATTAGATGCTGAAAAAAACCTCTGACAAAATACAACACCCCTTCATGTTAAAAGTATTGGAGAGATCAAGAATTCAAGGTCCATACCTAAACATAATGAAAGAAATAGATAACAAACCAGTAGCCAACATCAAACTAAATGCAATTCCACTAAAATAATGGATAAGGCAAGGCTGCCCACTCCCCCTTAGCTATTCCACATAATACTATGAGTTCCAGCCAGAGCAATTGGGCAACAAAAGGAGACCAAAAGGATACAAATTGGGAAGGAGGAAGTTAAGATATCACTAGTTGTGGGAAATTAATAAAATATTACTAAATACATTTGAAATTGGAAGAGTAACTTGCCTCAGAAAGCTGTTTCTGTGATTTAGATGCAGAACCCTAGGTCCTGACTCCAAATATCTATGAGAGCCTCACGTCTCCACGGAGCCTAAAGAACAAGACTGGATATTTGGTCCTTAGACTCAAAGCTTAGATTGAAGTTACAGGACAGACTGGAACAAAGAGGAGACTTGACACTCCCAGTTACAACCGCCCACAGGATACATTCCCTTCCTTCCCCAGTATACATAAGTTCTGTGTCTGCTGCCAACTGGAGAGAGAGAGAGAGCTGACTGCTCCTGTCAACTCCAAGAAAACAAGCTTACATAAAGCTTTTCCTTTTTCCAAATGTGTGTTAAAATTTGGGCAGCAATCTCCTGTTCAGGATAATATCCATGAATTTCAGCACAAAGAGTATTGATCAGAGAGCCTGTATTGAATTCAAACTATACACTAGATGATTTTATTTCTAAAATATTCACAACTAAGCAGAAATCATCTATGTTGATAGAGGTGAACAGTGGGTTTCTTCAGGAGGGCAAAGGGCACCAAAAGTGCAACAGTTCCACTCTCAGGAAGCAAAGACAACCTTGTCCCCTCACCAGTGTGGTGCCTTCATGGACTCTGTTATTGGGACCACTTTTCACACTACTCTGGGATATGCTTTCCAGTGTGTCTATATATTTATGTAAAGCTATCAAGAATGCACATAAGCAGACAAGTCAAAATATTCTGGAATATTCTAGAAACTCCTGAATTCTAAACAGAAGCACAGCTTACCTTGGAGACACAAGCCTGCCTCAATCAGAGATTGAACAATGACAGAGAAGACATCTACTGCAGTTGTCAGCTTGTGCCCTTCCAGAAGGCCTGTGATGACATTAGAGGGTATCCAGGAAACTGTTCCTATCATGCTTGTGTGGTATTCTGCAGCCTGACAAAGTCCCATTGGTGGACAAGAAATGAAATCTCTTCCAGAGTCTACAGGTTTTGCTAATAGCTCCAGTCTGATTCTGTTCACATATGCAGAGTGGCTGGAAAGATGAGCTGGGTTGTAAGTAATGAGGAGTAAACTGTGAGGCTAGAAGAAGCCTTCACGCAGTCCTCAGTGACTAGTGTGGTGGTCATGAAAACAAACTGTTCTGATCATTTGTCTTTGGAAAAGTGTTTTCTGGCTGGACCTTGAGAGACATCCAGCAAGATCAGTTTGTTCTGGATGGGAACCAAGATGGTTCTGGGTCTGACAAGCATCATCAAATTCCTGGCTTTGACTCTGAAAACCACAAGGCGATATGTCCAACACTTGGCTGATGGCAGAATTACCTCAGAATGACTTTATTGGTTTCTGGGATAAATTTGTTGTTTGAGGTTCATTATGTACTGCTTTTGTGAATTAAATAGTTCTTAGTTTCTTTCTTGCTCTTAAAAGTTGGGCAACAATAGTTTTGGTCCTCTGAGAGGTTAATGAAATTGCTAATCGGGCAACTCTCCCCTTATGAACACACAGCCCTGTAAGCTGCAATAAAAACAAGTCCATTAGCTAACGGCCATTTCTTCCAACAAAACCAATACAATGCACAACTCTTGGGGAAATTGATTCTATCAACTACAATGTGTTTCTTTTCAGTGAAGCTAAGAGAAGGCAGGAGGAAACAGCAATTAGAGGATTTTTGGAGTAAGGGAGCTGGGGGTACGCACGCAGGTGAGAAGGGCGAGGAGGGATGGGGAGGTTTCTATCCACATCTATCAGCCTTTGAGATGGGACAACTGATGCTTTGGGTATTTATTTTTAGTATCACCTTCTGTGAAGTGCACTGAGAGTATAATTCACATCTGTCTGAGACGTCCCCCATTAAAAGGCAGTCACCTTTCTTCTAGGATGTTTCTTCCTCAAACCCAAGTATCAGGGATGATGGACCGAGCCTCTTACTCATGTGAGAGAAACAACACATGTGTTTAAAGTTCTGGGAAATGAGCATCTGTCCCTGTATGCCAGGTGGGAGCTCTACCCTCTTCCTTTTCTTAACTTTACTTTGAGACAAACTTTGAACTTGCAATGCTCCTATCTCTGTTTCCCAAATAGCTGGAATTAAAGGCCTGTGTCTCCAGCCCCCAAGGCTGACATCAACTGTGATATCCTACTTCAACCACCTGACCGTGCTACCATAGCAACAGGGAGACAGTTCTCAAAAGTTTATCGACTTTTACTTTTCATGAAAGTGAACTTTTAAAACAAAAATTTTCATCCTCCCAAAGAAAACAGGAATGAATGAAGCAAGGAAGGAAGAAGGAAAGAAGGAAAGAAGGAAGCGAGAAGGAGAAAACCAGACAGACATACAGATACATATAGCTAAACAGTTCCTTTCAGCTGGAATAAGACTGACAGTGATTGCTAGACAGTACAATAACTGTAGACACAAGAAGCTTGAACAAAATCCTGAGTCCACAGAGATAAAGAGAGTCTCTCGACATTACCTGAGACCCTAGTATTAAAAAAACACTTAAACCAAGGGTTCTCAATGCTCTTTGGGAGGGCTCATTCTGATATTTGCAGTATAATTTGTAACAGTAGGAAAACTACAGTTATGAAGTAGCAATGAAATATCTTATGGTTGGGGATCACCACAATGTGCGGAAGTATATTGAGGGTCCAGAAACTAGGAAGGTTGGGAACCACTGATTTAAATAAAAGTGTAGAAATTGAAAATGGACATGCTTTCTTTATTTGAAGCACTCTTTGTCTCTGTCAATATCTCTTTCATTTATCTACCCATCTATTCATCTACCCATCTATCCATCCACCCATCTATCCATCCACCCATCTATCCATCCATCCATCTATCCATCCATCCATCTATCTATCTATCTATCTATCAATCAATCTATCTATCTAACCTATCATCTGTCTACATATACACATGTATACACACACACTATATATATACACATACACACACACACACACATACACACACATATATATAATCTGTCTCTCAGAGGTACACACCATTTTTTACAATGCAAATTAAAAGCTAATTTAATTTCCCTTGCTCTTTAAAAGGGAAATAGAATAATCTATCTATTTGCTTTTCAAGTTAGTAATGGGAAATTAGTTCTAGTTCAATTAACTCAATAGCTGGCAGAAGCATACTTCCATTACATATTGTCTAAGTGAAGAAAACTCACAAGAAGGCTGGCTGGATGGATGCATGAGAAGAAAAGAAACACTGGGAGGCAGGGGGCAGTGTCAGTGCAGGGGACAGTGTTTTCTCCTCCCTGGAGACTTTTGAGTGTGAGGCATGCAAGTCACTGCTGGAATTCAGCAGAGTGGAGAAATGTAATATGTTGGGGCATGTTACTACAGTAGAGGTCCTCTTATGGCTATAGTCCTGACATAAGTCAGGGCTCGATTCTCCTCTCTTACTTTCTCTGCAGCTTATCACTAAAACCCAGCATGGTATAAGAGGCTCTGAGAGGGAAACACATGCACTGTGGGGTTTGGGTACCACTATCTAGTACAGTACCATGTATGCTGTCCTGGCCATGTGTGTTGATGCTGACCATCTGGTATCCAAGATCCAACAGGATCTGGCCTAGCCCAAGGAACGTGAAGGGTAGATCCAATGAGGTAAATTATCTGCAGTCTCTGTGCTGGGTTCGAAATCCCACAGCCTATGAACTTGAAACCTGAAGATTATCCAATGTGCTATCCAAGTATTAATCATGATGTGTGGATAAGCTACCCAGTGGCTTGTTCCCATCTAAAAAGAATCATTGTTCTTTCAAGACCAAATAACCCTTTCTTATGCTTCCTTATCTGAAGCCATATCTTTGCTAAGTAGACCGTCCAGAGTATACATACCTGCACACATGCATGCATCCATACTCAGGGACACTCGTGAGTATGCACATACATTCTTTCGTAGTTTTCTCTTTATTGTTGTGATAAAATACTGGGATAAAAAGAAACTTGGGGAGTAAAGTGTTTATTTGGATGAGAGGTCAGGGCTGGAACTCAAGGCTGGGAGAGACGCAAATACAAGGAAGTATGGTTCTAACAGACTTGCTCTTCATGGCTTGCTTAACCCAGGAACCTGCCTGGAGGTAGCACCACACACAGAGTTGAGCTCTCCACATCAGCCATCAATCAAGAAAGTGTCCCCATTTGTTTGGGGCCAGTCTAATGGAGTCACTTTCTCAACTGAAGTTCTCTCTTCCCAGATGACCCCAGCTTCTGTCAAGTTGAAACAACAACAACAACAACCACCACCCACCTAACCAGCACACAAGCTTATATCACTAATAAAGAATCAGAATCTATGCAGATAATGGTGAAGGATCCATTTGATATTGAGAGTGACGCTTATACATAACACATGTCCCCTAATACTTCCCTCTTTTATCTGAGTAGAACTCTCAGAGAAGATACGGCAAGTAGGAAAAGGTTTCCTTCACAGAACTGAGACCTGTGGGAAAAAGGCCATGGTGGTGTCCCTGAGACTTTCCATGCCGGTGGCTCCCACATACATGAGAAAGTCTAAGGTTCCAGAAGGGTTTATTTTCATGGTGGATGGCATATGGATCTGGATGTAACCCCCCTGAAACTCAGGGCAGACCTGAGTTAAACAAGGCAGGAGAAAGGGGGGGAGAGTCTGGGGAAGAATGCTTAATTGACTCTGCCCTCTGGCCATCATTAGTATGTAAATCTCTCTAAGGCCTGAGGCCTGTAGTCACGCCCTCTACCTGTGCACTTTGGGAGGGGCTGTAATGGCCTATGTGACTGAACAATGTAGGTCCATGGAGATTTGTCAGGACCCTGGATTCTGGGGACATGGCCAAACACCTGCCATTTCTCCCTTGGAGTCTCCGAGTTCCAGGACCATTCCCAGTCAAGAACCAAGATACCCTTACACAGTCCCACAGAGACCCCATGTTCACATCTGTGCCAATATGCGGCTGGAAAGAGAAACAAGCTTTAATAATCTTTATTCCAGGATCTGAAATACCATTCGCTGTAAAATAGCCTTGTTAGGCTCACTGAATTCTAAATGACTCTAAGAAAGTAAATTGCTTCCCAGTCCTCTTGCTTTACCTCTCTTCAGGCCCATACTTATCTCTGCTACATTGAACATAAGTTACACAGTTTTGAGAGACACATTCAAGCCATAAAAGGCACCGAGCCCCACCTTGGACAGAAACAATCATAGCCCCCAAGACCACATCATAGCTATGTGATGGTTGATCAGCTGAAACCCAAGCAGCTGGACACATCTGTGAGGAGTTTTCTTGACTGGGTCATTTGAGGTAGGAAGACACACTGTGAATCTGAGTCACACCTTCTAGAGGCAGCCCACAAAGAAGGAAGATCGAAGAAGGAAGCTTTTGCTCTTTGCCTGCTTGTCTCCACTTTCACTGGCACGTCCATCTATCCTGCTGCTGAGGCGCTTCTTCACTGATGAACTCACTACTTTGGGATTTCAACTTAGTCTGAAGATCTGCAGCTCTCTAGGAATCCTCTGGGACTTTAGCAGCTGACCGAGAATGCTGAGACATCCAGTCTAATTGACTGAACAAAAACACATGGATTCTTAGCTTTTCCATCAGGAGACAGCTGGTATTGGACCATAGCCTATAAGCCAATCTAATAAATCTTCCCTTTATTATACATAATACAGTAGTAACACACATACACACAATCTTCCCTTTATTATACATAATACAGTAGTAACACACACACACACACACACACACATGTATATTTTCTATCAGTTCTGTTATTTTTGAGAGCCATTACCAATACTGTTTAGTTTCCATCTCCCTAGAAGATTCCCCAGTTTAGGTCTGCTAAATCATAGTGTAAATGCAGCCCTCTAAGTTCCCATAAGAACCCATACTTTCCCACTTATGTGGGCATATTTTATCATTTCATTAACTTCTGCCCTGGTTGAAGCAACTCCTTTGTCCTTGAGGTCCCTTTTCAGCTGGTTTTATTTTTAACCATAGGGCCATTCCAGCAAACATTCTGGAGTTTGCCTGTCAATTTACCCTTGCCTCATCTCCGACATGAAACCCAAAACTCCAATGTATTTCATTTGTCCCCACTATTACTAACTTGTTTAAAATATTGTTTAATGTTTTGTGTTGTCTCAGAACAAACAAAAATGGCAGACTAAGCTGAGGGACTCTGTTAAGTCTTTAATTCAGTCAACACATAGAGCTAAGCTCCAAGCACATGCCAACTCTAGGGCTCAATGCAGAGTCTCAAGCAGGTAGATGTTAGTGCCAACCTACACAGGACTTCCAGGCTGAGAGCTGGTAGAAGCTACACTCTACTCGGAAATCTCATTTATGTCAAGGAGAACGGTGGAATGCACCTATGTTCTATGGGTGAGGAAGACAGGAAAGATCATGGTGGAGAGTTGCCACACCATACAGGGTGGAAGCTGAGTGCTTGGCACACTGTAGTCACTTAAGACGCTTTGTTTTTTACATTGTTGGAGACAAGAAGAAAATGGAAATCTGTCACGATGCTGGGCTATTTATGTCTGAACTGGTTCTGTGCTGACCGCAGAAACAGCTGTTATATCCAGGAGCTCTTGCTCCTCCTCACACTGTTTAAGACCCAGCTTGCGTATCTTTTCAGAGACACTCCTGGCTGGGTGGTGTACACTGTATGAGCAGATGAGAAAGCCTGGCACATTAGAGAGAAGACAGGTAAAGTCCAGGGACCAGCAATTCACAGAAAAGGAACTGTAACCGTCAGTTGATATCTTCCACTCAGCTATATGGACAAGGAGTACAACGAACCCCCATGTTATCAAGGACATCGAGGAACAGGACCTGCAGCCAACACTGACAGCCGAATGGCTCCATCTTTTTGAGATATAGTCCTGAAAATGCCATGTGTTCTAACCCTTTGTTCCAGTAGTTACATTTAAGTTATTTTTAGTATAATTATGGAAGTGGGGCCTGTGTAAAGAAGGCAGAAGACAGCTTGTAGAGTCCACTCATTTCCTGTATCTCTGTGTGGGTTCTGGGACCTGAACTCAGGTCTCCAGATTTGAAGATCGACTGTCTTTACCTGCTGGGCAATCTCATAGGTTCTGTGTTTTAAAGAATCTATCATGAAATATATGGTTATAGGAAGTCCCTCACCCTCCCAAAAGCCTCCCCCACTCCTAAGAGGAGGATGGCTGAGTCCATGCCCTGAGTCCACACCAGGGAGGATGACAGCATTGGTTCTGTGTAAATTATGTACTAAAAATTTTTTTCTTTAAAATATTCTACCTTAATACTTCATTTTTGTTTTTAATTTCTGAATGATCAGCCATTGTGGCCCCTTTATTTGTCTCCCCAACTTGATGTATGAAGGCTTTGGTCTCCCTAAGAGTAGGTTTGAGGTGTTGAGGCAGCCAGGGTTGGCCTGTATGCTCTTACCAAAAGAAAAAGAAAAAGAAAAAGAAAGAAAAAGAAAAAAAGAATTTATCGTATCACAGGAAAACCATACCAGATTCATTAAAAATAGTTTAAAGTATCTAAGATTTTTAAATAATTTCCCCCTCTCATTCCCTCTCTGTGTCTCTCTCTCTCTTACATAAACATAATCTGTTTACAGGGGAAAGAGTGTGGGAACCTATCTTGTTTCCATATCTTGGTTTGCTGAATAATGTTTAGATGAACACGGACATCTGATAACACACTCCGAGGCACAAGCTCACTTGTACGTCTGGCGTATTTTGGTGTGAACCTCTTCACTTCCTAATTGGGTCTCCGTGGTTACCGGCTTAGGATGATTCTCTTTGAGGAGCATGGACACCAAACAGAGCAATCATGAAGGCCTCGTTCCTATGCTCAAGCAAGGTTTATCCTTTTATACTTAAAAAAAAAAATAAAAAAGCATTGAGATAAGCCAGGTGTGCACTGGTGTGCAGTCACTTTGTAGGCATATTATTTGAACTATCTTATGATATACCCCCAATACATGCAGTCTGCTGTAGCTGGGCTTCCCTCTTAGTTCCCAGAGGTTCTGAGCCACCACAGAAACTTACAGCATAGAAAACTGTGCACTAGGTTTAAATACATTTCAGGATGTCAAGGGGCCTGACAATGCATTTATTACTGAGTGAGGGCTCCAGGGCTCTTGACACAGGTTGGAGGAATTAGGTCTTTGGCACACATACCCTTCACCAGGCTTCTCCTAGGAGGTCATAGAGGGTAAATTGTTGAATGTGCCACACATGTGACCATGGAGGGGGATACCCAGCTACAGAGTGATTTTACTTACTTAAAATGAAAACAGAATTTGCCTTCATTTTGTTGTTTTTCCAAATAAGCTCAAATGTTATATTTCAGTTAAAAGAGAATAACACAAACAGTTGTGTGAAAAAAATTAGATCTAAGGTTTCAAAACTAAGACTCAATATATTTTGGAAATTTACTTGTGTTTGGAAAAAAAACATAAAAGATGGAAGGAGTAAGAAAATTCCAGAGAAAACAAGAACAAACAAGTACATGTCCCCAAGAAAAGAAAATGGATGGGGAAAAAAAAAACCTGACGAAGTAATTTGTGTTACTGTGAAGTGAAGCTGATTTTATCATGTTTATTTTTGAGAGATTGAGCATAATTCCGTTCTGCAATCCCGCCTCTTAAGTTTTCAGACAAACATCTGAATATACAATCGGAGACTAATTTAGATAAACATAAAATTCACTATTAAAGTATTCAGACCAAAGAGATCAGATAGTTGTGAGTGCATACTACAGGATCCCACAAGCTTGAGGACATTTTCAGACAGCCGGTGCACAGGACTGGTGCTACCCAGACGGGAAGAAACAGCGTGTTGTAGCAACTGCAAACAGGCTCTATTTCCATCGACTCATGTTTGGGTGCATAGCAAATGTTCTGGTTTTATAAATATGTGATTTTAGCATTCTGCATGATCATATGACTCACAACTTTCCTAGGCAAATAAGTCTTTGACCAAAATATGTGTAAGTCAATACCATCCACAATAGGGCAGACGGCATGCCTTGCAGAATAGAGAGCAATTTTCACTGCTGTTCCAAGCCTACCTTTTTCTCCAACTGCTTACTCCAGGGATCAGGTACAAGATCATTTGCATGTCTAGCATTTCTTGCCTTGAATCTCATCACTTCCAATTCTCTTTGGATGCACGTAGAAACCAAACCACAACCACGAAGGCTTCATTCCCCTGTTCAAATGAGGTTCTATCCCTTTTATACTTCTTAAGAAGTTTAAAAAGGGAAACGAGAGGCAAGGGTTAAATATGCTGCAAGAAAATAAGAACAGATCACATTGTTCTGTGTGTGGAATGCTCTTCCCAACAGGTCCACCAAGGTCTGCGGCAGATCTGGGGAAATCAAAATCAAAGTCTCAGGTCCCTCCCACTCCTCAGGCCCCGCCCACCTTTCAGGGCCTTCCCACCTACCCCGTTCTGACTTCCTGACTTGTTTCCTTTCTTCTTCCCTGTCTAGGTTGGACACTGCAATGTGCCCGTCCTCTTGGAACTCTGGTCCCATCTGTTGTCAAGGCCCCTGCAGACTGCAGCCAAACATCATTTGCTGGTAAACCTGTCTTTTCCCGAGACAGAGCCTGTTTGGGAAGGCTGTGTGTTGGAGAGAATCTCACGCACAAGATTAGTCTCGCGGGATCTCTGAAAGGATCTTGCACATTTGCGAAGCTCTCACCACATCACCTGCTGCTCGGGATTTGGAAATTCTGAGTGGGATGTGATGTAACCACTAGAGCCCTTAGATTCATGGGAGTGAGGTGGCTAGAGGCTGACAGAGCCCACTAGTAGTGTGGAGACAGACAACCAGAAGCCAAGGAGTGCTGATGGCTTCTGGAACTGGAACAAGACAAGATGAATTGTCCTGTGAACCTTCAAAGGAACCCTGATTTTAGCCTCTGGGGGTTATTCTTGACTTCTGGCTTCTGAAAGTATCATCTGAGGTGGATGAAAAAGAAGCAGTGATCTAGGAACATCCAAATCTCACAACCCTTTGTTCAATTATCCAGCTCAGGAGAATCCACACCAGGGTCTTCAATTCCTGACATCATAAAAGCAAACTCCAAAATGTGCTCACGAAAAGAGAGCTACCCGAATCCAGGTTTTTCTTAAACCCCTGGTTTTTAGCATCTTCTGATGATCTGTGATTCTTCTGTAACACATCTGAAGGTCTTCTAATTTACTTTTCCCTCCTGATGCCACACTGTTACCTAGGAGATGGGAAAGCCACGGGTTACTCTTAGAGTTGGATGTTGCCTTCACCTGTATAGTCATACTTCCTATGATCAAGAAGCACATAGACAATCTGCAACAGGCTTAACCTTGGTCTCTCTGCTGTTGGCAAAACACTTCAGAACACAAACAATTCTCCTTTTTCTTGATGTTTTGGTCATTGTTATTGTCCAGAGCCAGCTATAATTAAGAATGAAAAATTCATTGAAGATCTATGACCTAAACAACCACCTGCCTTCCTTCCATCTTGTAAATGGGGTTCCCAGTGTGATGTCCATAGTGAGTTTTGAGTGGTCCAGAACTGGGAAGTTGGAATTTAACAATACCTTTGATCTCTGTTGATTTAAATAATAGAATTAAAAATGGACATCAGCTCACAGCAGCCATGGTTACCTGAGAAGGACCAGCACAAGACCAACCAGTCAAATGCCACTATAGATGAGGGAGGGGCTGTTGACCCTACAAGGCCGAACAAGAGAGAGTAAGTCTCCCTTGGGATGTAAATGAATAGGTTTCTCATTCCCCAGTGGATGACCACACATGTGCATACCGGGACAGTAACTGGACAAAAGAAGGGGGGCTACCATTAACAAAATCACTAGCGGACATGGAGTTGGGAGGGGCGTAGGGTGGTGAGCATTCTGGGAGATAGAAGGAGGCAGTAGTGCATACGTACAAGCAGTCAACATGTATAAATTGATGGGCATTTCAGAGAATAAAACTTACTAATTTTTGAAAGCTATAATGTTTTTGTACTCTTTAAGCCTGAGCCAGAATTCTGGATGCTTTAGCAAGTTAACCATTTCCTAGCCTTGTCTATAGAGAAATCCTTGCTCTGACAATAAACGAACATGATGGGTGAATTTCTTTGGGAAGTTTGTGGTTCCTGGTGGGAGACTGGATTGAGAAAAAGGCTGCTGGAATTGTGGTAGAGCTATCTGCCACTCATTAAAGAATGATGTGTTGGCAAAGGAGTTGAGCATGTACCCTGCATGCTGGGAAATGGAGGCAGGAAAGATGAGTCAGGAATCACAGAAACTGGAATATGGGGGGCGGGGTGTTTTTGACATAGCTGTGCCACATGTCTAGCGTCGTTCCTTGAAAGAGGCAACAGATACGACAGGCTCTAAAGAATGTCTGCCTGGGGGTGGGGGTGGGGGTCCACGAAGCCTATTAATCTCTGTGTCACAGACAGAGACAGAACTAAAATGGTCAACATTAAGGTGCAGGGGTTGTATTGAATTATCTGGTGGGATCAATACGATCAACTGGATCATTCAAAGAGGAGACAGGAGAAGAAATTGTTAGGCAGATGTCACAATGACAGGAGAGTGGTAAATGCCTGAAGGCTGAGAAAGACTCCGTGTATATCTTTTGGCTTTGAAGATAGAGAAAATGTTGATAGCCAAGAAATACCAGTAGCCTGCAGGCCCCAGGATTAACCTCCATGTGACAGTCACCAAGGGCACTGAGAGAGCTCAGCCATATTCCAAAGACTGGATCCTGTCAACCACCCTGTCAAGTTAGAGACAGCTGGAACAGTCTTCCTGGAGCTTTTAGGATTCTGATGTCATGGATGACCTTGTGAGACTTCTGACCTTGAGGGCTATGATAACTAGAATCTCGATATCCTGTCACTGAGTGATTGAGTCCTTATGAGGCACACCCAGGACTCTGTTCCATAGTAAGGCACCTTGTGTGTGCCAACGGCATGCAGGTGATGAAGGTCCACCAAAGAAGGACTACATTGTGTGTACCGTTTTCCGACCCAGGGTGGTTCTTATGGTTTGAATTCATGGGCTTTGTCACAGCCATTTGCTAACACTAAATTGAAGTCACTGGGAATCGAATCTCTGGGTAAGCAGGGCATGGCCACGGCTAAGTAAGTGACCATACAGTGAAAAATAATATCCACTTGGGCTGGGAATTAATAGCATGTCTGTTTTACTGCTTTCCTCTGTTGTTTTGATACTTAACTCTTAGTTTTGTCCAATAACATGCTATTTAGGAATAACAAGGCAGCAATTGTTTCTAGATTGTCTTGTATTCTGTAGCAGGGGCTATGAATCTCAAAACCACTTCTCCTTTTTTGCTGTGACAAGTCTCTGGTAAAGTGGTGCCATTTTTCAGACTCAGTAGAACTCCAGGTCTTACTGAATCCTTCCATAAGGTTCTGACTACGCTTCTCCCACGAAAGCCCACGTTCTCACCCCTTCGCCTCTTGTCTGGCACACAGCTGGGTAACTTACTTCATAGAGATTCACATTTTTCTGTCTACAGACAGCAATTACTTTCAGAGATAGTCAAGAACAGCCCACAAAGTCCCTCAAGGGAAGCACACAGGGAGAGAATTTGATCTCAGAGACCAGAAGCTGGCAGAATTTGATCCTTACCACTACCCTTTCTCCTAGTTCCTCCTCTACTCATTGGACAATTGATCTTTCTTCTTGACATCCAGATGCGCCTCCTTTCCTGTGATCTTCACCTGTGTTTCTGGGAAGGTCCTGGAACCCTTGAACCCTAACTCCACCTATACAATTGCTATAATATATGAAGCATTTTAAAATTGTTAAACTAAATTACTCACAAATACAAAATTTCTTATTGGAAATTAACCAGAGGCCTTGTGATCCTATTTGTTTCCCTCCTTACTAACTCAGGAAATATGTATCTTTTTATTCTTTGTAGGTTTGCCTTGAACTGAGTACTGTTTATTTAGGGTCACAGAGCATGTAACCTTGGGCTACATTCTTTCACTCAGAAATACACATCAAAAGCTTTTCTACACATTTTTCCTTGCTAAACAAGGTTTCATCTATATTATGTTGCTTTTATGCAGTATTCTACAATTATATTTTAGTTTCATTTTTTAATTTTTTAGTTCACAGTATTAATTAAGCATTCTGATTTTATGCTGTGGTTTGCTAAAAAAATTATGAAACTTTTAATTTTAATAAAACTCTAAAGTTTTAGTTTTAATAATTTAATAAAAATTTAAAGTTTTAAATTTTATAAAACTCAGAACTTGCTACATAATATCATACAAATAAGTATTTAAAAGACCTAGATGTTTTTTTTAAAGGAGAGGAGAAATGTGTGTGTGTGGGGAGGAGAGTCAGGGGGGTATAACTGCATACATTTGGAGGTCAAAGACCAAATTTCAGGGTTCATTTATCTCCTTTCACCATTTAGACCCTAAGGGTTGAACTGTGTCATCAGATGGAGGCAGCCCCTCTTACCCACAGAGGCGGCTTATAACCCTAAAGTAGTTTTAGAATCAAGACTTTCGTAGTGATTTTTAAAAGTGGGCAACAAAGTTTGTTTTATCTGGTGGCGTCTGTGTGTATGAAAGCTTTTTTGCAGCTGTTCTTTTAAGAACAATAATTACAAATGAATAATACTATCATAGGTTGGAAGTCACAATATTTATGACATTGAGCAATGATGAATACCTGCATAGTTATAAACTTCGACTACCTCAGAGATTTCATAAAATTCTGATGCATTCAATGCAATGAAATATACAGAATATAAGGAGTAGCTGTGGGCTGTACATCCCTGTCCAGGGCTGCACTGTGTGAGAGGCTAAAGGTCCCCATGATGCACTTGATGCTATTCTGTTCGCATTCTTCCTTCCACTCACTGAATCGTGCACAGAAATGGAAAGCGTGTAACGCCAGAACCCAATCTGGCTGCCAGGATGCTGATAGCACAACTTGTAACACCAGGGTTGGTCACCATGAGTCAGCAGATGCTGTTAGCAAGTCACTGGGATCTAGTTAGTCACCTTCTAAGAGCCTCTGGAGAGTCTCACATCAGTGTTGTGCCCCTGGACTTCGAGGAACCAGGAAGTCAGAGCTTCAGACCCGCAGCTGTCACTGCCCCATTTTCGAGACCTCAAGAGTTGCTGACACCCAGCGTCCAGCGAAGATCTCATGTCTGTGATAGAAGCTGAGTCTGGTTTTGCTGACACAGCTCCTTGTCATCACCAGAATTGCACTTGACACCTGGTGGGTGGCTGTTACAATTTACCTGTGCAATTCTGTCAGCACCTGTAACATTATTTTCTCCTCTGTCCTTGTGTGGGTAGACATGTCACATGCTTTCTTATCCTGAGGAACATCTCCCTCCTAGGAAGGAGAAAGGACTCTGTGTATGTAAGTTTCTTTTTAAAAGCTGTTTCAAGTATCCGGGATACATATCAGGTTGCTGCTCAAACTGTTTCAGTGAAACATGCTTGAACTAGAATCTCACAAAGTCTGAACTCTCTGAACATCATCATTGGGTGTAGGAGAAGCTAAGGTGGGAGGAGTAAGGAGAGGAAGAGGAAAAGGAAGAGGAGGAGCAAGGCGAGGGAGAGGGGGATGCAGCACCGTGAATGACCACTCATGTACCAAGCGCAGTCCTGGGTAACAATTTATATCTAGGTTAGTTAATTGGGAACATCTATAATTGTGTGGACATCTTGTTGATTGAGCATTGCCAAATATATAAAGCCTTTCGTTAATATTTAAGCATTAGAATCTAATTTCTTACTGGGCCTGTGTGGATGGCGGGATGGTCTGGGCACAACCCAGCCATGTGGAGACAGTGTGGAAGATTGGCAGAGCCATCTCCCATGCTGGCACCTCATGAGTGGCAGGGCCGGTGTCTCTGGTCTCCTGAGCAGACAATCTGAACTCCTGGCCGCAGGCCTAGGCTGGTCAGGAACATGGCAGCTGATTAAGAAAAGCCAGATTGAATGCCTCGGATTTAAATAATTCCAGCAACAAGGGGGTACAGCAGTTTGGAGGGGGTTCTTGTGTTCAAGAGCCTTGATGTAGCTGTCTGCTTTGTGGTGGGTCCCAGAAGCTTGTGCTCCTTAAATGTGTAAGGCCATTTGCTGTGTTTGGACTGTCTTTCTCTTGTGCATCATTTTATTGTCTTTAGAAAGTCAGAGTCCAGACCAGGGAAAAAGGTAGACATCCCTCACAGTCTTCCTCTCCAGTTATCTCTCCAGGACTCGGCAATATGGACACCTTTTCTGCAAGGTGCGATCTTTCTCATGCAGCCTGAACCTCCCTTACCGTGGTTTGCTCACAACTTGAATAGTTTTCCATCAGCCTCAGCTCTTCCTGGTCCAATGTTTTTCATTGCCTTTCCTTCTCATTATGAGCCATGGAGGTCTCATGCTTCTCAGCAGTCAATCCTGATGCTTCAGGGTAAACCAGCTTCCATTTAGGGCTGGCACAATAAATACCCTGCTATTCAAGCAGCCCAGTAAAGCTGGGTTTTCCACACACAGAGGGAGAGACTTTTCCTTCACCAACTGAGCTCCCTGAATCCACATAAGAAAACAGTAACCTGGAGGACTCTGGAAGGGAAGTCCAGATGAGGCCTTGTTACCTTGAAGGCACTAAAAAGGAAGGTGAGGAGGGACGTTGTTTTCCTTGTGAGGGCTGGATCACACAGAAACTAAGGCAAAATATTGGATTAATGGCTCAAAATGAAGCAGTTGCCTAAGGCACAGAACTTGAGCGATATCAGAAAACTCTAATCAAGATAAATAAAAACCTAGTGAGAGTAAAGAGTAAAAAGTAAGAGTATAAAACCATTGATGCAAAGATTTTGAAGAAATAATAAATTTCAAATGAAGGGGGAATCCCACATAAGCCACACCACCTTACAGCCAGAGATGAAAAGGCTTGTTTCCTTATGGTTATCTCATGGACTTCATTTACACTGATGTTTTCCCACGATGTCAGAAGTCGTTGGAAAAACAAAGTATCGAGAAGTTACAAGTAGGTGTATTAAAATTTATATTTTTCAAATGATATCTCTTCAGAAATGTTGTGAGTTGGCTGGAGAGGTGATTCACTGGATAGAGTTATTACCATGAAGCACAAGGACCAGAGCTCAGCTTTCCAGAACTCAGAGGGAAAAGCAGAGCAGGGTCAGTGCCTGCCTGCAATTCCACTGCTTGGGAGGCAGAGGTATGAGATCACTGGGCAAGCTGGCTAGCCAGAGTAGCTAATCAGTGTGCTCCGGGTTCAACTGAGAAAGCCTGCTTGCCTCAAAGAGAAGGATGATCAAGGAAGACATATACACATACATGTCTGTATACCCCCTCACACATGTCCATATACATGTGAACATACATGCAGAGATACCACACAAGAACATATTTCATATGCATATCACACACACACACACACACATACACACACACACACTCACGTAGGTCATGTGAGTAGTGATATTCATTTACCATACAGCTTGGTGTCACCTTTACACAACCTAGAATTGCTTGGGAAGAAAGTCTCGGTGGAGAATTATCTACATTGGGTGGGCCTGTGCACATCTGTGGATGACCTATTTAAATTGAGTTTATTGGTCTGGGAAGACCCAGAGTAGTGTGGTCTGAACCACTCCCTGGACAAAGCCCTGAACAGTATGGGAGTGTAGAAACTGAGCTGGACAGAAGCAAGCGAGGGAGTGTACACACATTCATTTCCTTTGCTCATGAACATGATGTGATGACCTGTGACCAGCTTCTTCATGCTCCTGATGCTGTGACTTCCCTGCTATGATGGACTGTGACCTGGAGCTGTGAGCTTAAACAAACCCTGTGCTCCCCTAAGTTGTTTTATGTTCAGGGTGTTATCACAGAAGTTACGGGACTAGAACTTGGTTTGTCCATGTCTCTCCTAGCACAGTGAAGGTTCAGGATCATGTCTCATGCTGAGGGGTCTACGGTTTTATTTATGCCAAAGGCAGAACATACGGCCATGTTACTTTTCTGTTTTTCATGAGAGAAGACTCGTCCATCACACTTCCCAATTCTATGTATTCCTTCACTCTTTTCCAAGTTAGAGAACTGTTGTTTGACAACGCCTCTCCTCCAGTGATGACCTAAGAGTGTCTCACTGACTTCAGTTTTACTCAACCTGGCTTCATCAAAACAACTGTTCATTAGATGTGTTTTGTCTTACTTCTGACATTTTCAAAAGAATCGTGCTAAAGATGATGGTGAGCGAGTTTCTGATGCTCTCTTAATTCTGTACTCAAAGCTAGAATTTTACTCAGCTCTCTGCAAACCCGTTTAAAAAAAAAAAAACATTACCCAGTGGAACTTAAAGCAGAAAAGGACAAGGGAAATGTTCTCAAACAAGTTCTTCAGCGCAGTAACAAGGGGATTGTGCTCTGAGGACACCTGAGGTTAGCCCACATGCACACTCACTGTGGAGGGGGCAGTGTTGTCTCCTGTGAACTGGAACAAAGCAATATACAGAGTAACAAAGGGATAGAAAGGAGAGGCAGGCAGGCAAGCAGGCAACCAGGCAGCAGGGACGAGTCACTGTGTTCTCACACACTAGACATGAGCAAGAGTTCCGTTTGCCCACACTGTTGATGCTGGCTAGTTCTGAACAAGCATTTGGTATTGCAGTCATTTTGATGGTGTGAGGAAATGCCACCGAGTTCTAAGGAGCTTTTTGTTTCAATATGCAATGAAGAATTAATCTCACCGCACATTCAAAACTCCTCCATTATCTGAGCCAACAGCCTGCTGTGGTGTGGATATGGTTCATTCCCATAAGCTCCTGTGCTTCTCTGAAGCTTGGTCCCCTGCGTGATAGTAAGAGAGATGGGGGATCTTTCAGAGGGGAGGCCTAATGGAAGGCAACTAGGTCTCAGAGCACACAATTTCAGACTGATGTTCTCTTCTGAGAGTGAATCAAGTGTCATGGTCCTGGATCAGTTCTCTCAAGAATGAGCCGCCATGAAGTGGTTTACCTAGGTTCAGTATCTGACACACGTCTGTGATTCTCCCACACACTCTTACTCAGCTCCCGTGTAAGGGTGCATCCAGAGGGACCTAGTGAGATGTTCTGTCCACACTGACTATATTTTTCAACCACTAGAATTTTGAGCTACATAATTATTTTCTTTATGAAGTACCCGGCCTTACGTTTTGTTGTCTCTATAACAACACAAAATGTAGTAACGTGGGTACTTTATCATTAATCATATGTGGCATATTTACAATGTCACTTCATAAGCCTGGAAGTAAGACCATCTACATGCTTGCCTAAAGACCAACCTCAGAGACAGAACTTGGAACACGGTCAGGCTAGACAAAAGGATATATTAGTGACTTGTAGTCAGGAGAGCTAGCTGTCCAGAACATCTTCCATTGGGCCCTTGCTAGCAGCTTGGTTTACAGACTTGAGGTGAGCACATCCCAAATTAAGTCAGCACACTTATTGGAGTCAGGCAATTGCTGACACTATGTGTAGAGAATACTATCACATTAGCAATTTGGGGAAGACACAGGCACCAGGTGACTGTCCTCTTATACTCAAGCCTTCAAGTGTTCTACTTTCTGTCTTTGGTTTGCTTCTGAACGCCTTCGCCAAGGTGAGCAGGCATGGTGCACCTGCATGGCAGTGAAACACACATCAGAAAGCAGGTACTGTTCAAATCTTCATGCTCTAGAATCCCTGTGTCACTTTCTCTCTCCTTTATATGTGAAGTCAGTCAGCTCTTTTCAGATCTTAGCCTTTCTTGTCGGACTAGGTCAAGAAGGAAGACAGCAGTGTGTTGTCACCATTACAGGTGGCCTGACTCCCTCATTGTCCAGAAACACACTTTCTATTCCTTGGTCAATTGGCTGCCTTGAGATTTTGTGTGATAACAAGGTCAACACATGTTTGCCCCCACATAAAACAGAATGGCACTGGTCTACACTCTTGTATTAATCATTTTATTGCTTATCATTTGGCACCGCAGCTAGAGCTGTGTCATTTTTATATTTTCTTGGGCAATAAAGTTTTCTGTTGTAGCAATACACGCGCACACACACACAAACACAGAGCCAATTTCTCCATTGGTCTGTGACCTGATGGAAACATGTTCTTTAAGGCTAACAACAGATTCAGGCCAGATCTGTGCTCATCTCTATGGTTGAGCTATAAGAAATTTTCTTCGGCTTACTCTGTTTCAAGTATTTAACACCATTTTTCTTTAGTTTTTTCAATGTCATGTACATCCTCATAGCAGACAAAACTGCTAGTCTGGCAGAAGCCCATAGGCACATATTGGACCTGACCTGCTGTGTCTTGTTGCCTCAAGTAAAGACTTGGGAGCAAAGATGACTTAGGGGTTTTCTCTAATTTTAATTATAGTAATTTCCATTAAAAGTCAGGGGTTTGGCCTCCTAGGCACTTGGACATGTGTAGTATCACTGTACCTCAAGATGTAACAAAGGACAGAGCTCGGCCACATGGAAGATGAGGATAATGAGTGCTGTGGTCTCATAGGAACCCAAGGTCACAAGGCTGCAAGGTCGGACAGAATGAATATGGAGAAGACAAGCTGGTCCTGTGCTGTGTTCTCTCTACCGACCCTGTTTTCCTGGACAACAAACTTCACAGGGCTCTCCTCACTACATTGACAGTGGAAGGGGAGGAAGGAAACTTAGCTAATTTATCTTAGCTAATTTGCCCACCTTTGAGCATCTAGAGTCGAATCAATGCCTTCCTAGCTACTCAGTGACTGAGTCTGTGGGGACAGCTGAGCATCCCACCTTTGCAGATCTGGGATCAAATTATTTCCAGATATAGTGAGGAGGCTCCCATTCACACAAGCTTGTGTAGATGTGAGAGACTGGAAAAATCAGGAAAGAAAATCGGCTTCTCATGAGGAAAAATTACGTTAAGAATAAACTCGGGTTTCCCAGTGAAGTCATTCCAGCAAAGCTTACGCAGAGTCCTAAGCAGGACGGTGGCTATGAAGCAGGTGCTGCTGCTGTGTGGTGAGCATCCCAGCATGCAGATGGCTGCAGTTTAATTCAACTTATTCAGAGAAACCAATCTCAGCAGAAAGTCTTACTTGTACAATAGCTTGTCACACAGAGGAAGGCTGACCTCCTGGAACGTCGTCGCTGTTTGTAATCCACAGGGTTAACTCAAGCTACAGCACTTGAACTCAGCACCATTGTTAAATATCCAGCTTTATTGATTCATTAAGATCTAGATTACTTATTTGAATGGTTATAATGGTTTTTACCCCATAATTAGATTGAATTTGCAAGTTCTTTTCTATAAGGAGTGAAATTATGCTGATGACATTTTTTTAAAAAAATATTATGGTTACAGATTCTCTTAGAAGAGTTTAATGAAAATCTTTTGTCTAAAACTTCCTCTTCTTCCCTAGTACTTCCTCCTTGGACCCACCACTTCCTCATCATACCCAGCACTTTCTCATCGTACCTAACATTTCCTATTTTTTAGTACTTCTCCCTTATACCCAGCACTTCACTATTTTTCAGTAGCTATGTTATACTGGGTGCCCTTTCCACACAGTTATCATACAGTGGGATGGGAAGACTTTGCAGCTGGCATGAGCTCGAGGTCAGGTCTGCTTCCTGGGCTCAGCTCACCCACAAAAACACCAAGCTGCAACCTCATAGGAAGTCTAGCTGATTGATTTCATCAGCATTTGTTAAATGAGGGATGTGCTGAACCTGAGGTACCACTCCAGCTAGGACCTCAGAGAGTTCAAAGTTAGAGGCCAATAAATAGTCTACTGGCTGGTTTTGTGTGTCAACTTGACACAGCTGGAGCTATCACAGAGGAAAGAGGCTCCTTTGAGGAAATGCTTCCATGAGATCCAGCTATAAGACATTTTCTCAATTAGTGATCAAGGCAGGAGGGCCCATTGTGGGTGTCATCCCTTGGCTGGTAGTCCTGGGTTCTATAAGAAAGCAAGCTGAGCAAGCCAGGGGAAGCAATCCAGTAAGTAACATCCCTCCATGACCTCTGCATCAGCTCCTGCTCCCTGTCCTGCTTGAGTTCCAGTCCTGACTCCCTTTCGTGATGAACAGCAGCGTGGAAGTGTAAGCTGAATAAACCCTTTCCTCCCCAACTTGTTTCCTGGTCATGATGTTTTCTGCAGGTATGCAAATCCTGACTAAGACAGAGACCCTGAAATCTTCACAAGCAGTATACAGACCGGTGGCAGCTTACAACATTGCTAACCATCAGCAGGTTATTAGGACAGAGCTCCATCAAAAGTTATGTCAATATATATAAAAAATTCAGGAAGCGCTCAGGAAAAACAAGAAAGAAGCATGGCTGTCGGGGAGGGAGTGGGAGACAGGTTTGCTGAAAACACATTATGTAGTGTATGAATTACACATAGAGTACATAAAAATATATTTTAAACTAGGAAGAAGAAAAGCAATGAACAGGAAGTAGCTTGCAGCTGAAGAGCTTCTTGGGTGGGGCTTACAGTAGAGGCCTTCAGAGGTGCTGAGTCTGAGCATCAGAGTAAGAGAAAAGCAGGGACAGAGGTCCTTGTAAGCACAGACAGCAGATGGCCATTGTGACTTCCAGTGACTCAGAACTGTCTGGGTTCACACTGTTCAGAGGGGACCTTCTATTTACACAGTGAATAATCATATTATCAGCACGAATTTAATCCTCTGATTTGTGTATTTAATCCTTTAATGGATTCTTTTGAGTTAATTTTTATATTTAATGCACAGGTTACCAGTCTTTTGGAGTTTGCCATCTTTTAACTTCCTGGGAGCTATGTGCACATTTTTTATTTTTTATTTTTTCACTTCTGATGCCCTTTCCTTTTGTTTGGGTGAAATTAGATGCAGATCTAGGCACACACACAGAAAATATATGTGAAATACATCCAAGCCCTTACCACCCCTGCCTTGCCTGTGCACAGAATCTTCTCTGTAAGTCTGTCCCAGATGTGCAGTGGATCTTGTCCATACATCCTTTATCTCGGTCATGATTTCTGCCTCTGATCCCTCTGACTTCTTCAGCATGCTGGGCCTTTCTAATGTATGCAACCTGTTTCTTTCTTCCTTCCTTTCTTTCTTTCTTCCTTCCTTCCTTCCTTCCTTCCTTCCTTCCTTCCTTCCTTTCTTTCTTTCTTTCTTTCTTTCTTTCTTTCTTTCTTTCTTTCTTTCTCTCTTTTCTGCTAGGCTTTCTTCTCAAACTGCTTGCTTGATGGTTTATCACACTGGTTGTGGCTCTGGGGCCTTATACTCTGGAAGTTTCCTCCATCAGACACATGACCTACAGAGTGAATTCTCCTTCAGTGGACTTCAGACTTTCATGGTCAATGACATCTTTTCTTATGAACTTTAGGATTTCAAATCTCAGGTTTACCTCAAGCAGGTGTGTGTGTATAGGTACGCTGCATGTATGGTGTTGTTCGTGTGTTTGCGTGTGTGTATGTGTGTGTGAGAGAGAGAGAGGGAGAGAGAGAGAGAGAGAGAGAGAGAGAGAGAGAGAGAGAGAGACAGAGGTGGTATGTGTGTGTCCTACGTATGTGTGTGTTGTGTATGTGTATATATGCTATGAGTGTATGTAGTGTTTATGTATGTATATGTACTGTGGGTGGTATAGTATCAGTGTGTTGTAGTATATTATGTGTTGTATGTGTATATGTAATCTCTGGTATGTGGTACAGTGTTTGTGCATTGTGCATGTGTGGTGTAGTGTTTATTTGTGGTATATGTGTGCAGGTGTCCATATGTACATGTGCTTTGTGTGTGTTCCTCCTGAGAATTAAGTTTCTGTTAGCAGGTCAGCTCTTGACATGGCAGGGACATTAGTGGTGAGTGAGTATCCTCTTGGTCCTTGCATAGGGAGTGCCCTGAATCTGCTGCTCAGTAGGTCTGCACCTTGTCTCTGTGGGACAGTTCATCTGTGTCCCTCTTCTGCCTCAACTCTGCTGCATAGGAACACTAAGTTCATTTTGCATGAAGTTATGGTCTTCGGATGATTTTTTCCTGAGTTTACTCTTATTGTTCTCTGGGAGCAGTGTGCAGATAGTGTGGTAAGGAGAGACACTGAGGCCCTATGTCCCCTCCTGCTCAGGCACCTCAGCTCTTGTGATGATAATGGGTGTCCTGGACACTCTTCCATTAGTATTAAGCTCCTGGAGGCCATGACTGGGAAAACCTACTTTCCTCTTCAGTGAGCACTTTAGAGAGAGGGAAGGAAACATTGCAAGCTCTGAGGAAGGCTACCATCTCTGTCCTAAAAGTGGTTCACCGGGGAGTAGGAACCATAGAAAATTAAAAGGGTGTGAGATAGTTACAGAAGTTTGCACTCACCTGAGACATCACAATTGTGAAATAGATGTATTTTCTGCTCACTTTATAGACCGCCCTTCCTTGCTCAGCCAGTCCCTGCTGTTGCACACTCCTCTGTTCTTAGCATGCTGTCATCGGACCCATTGCAAACGGTATTTAGATGAAACCACCTGGCTCTGTGCTGACTGCTGCAACTTCAATCACTTCAGACCAATCCACCCGCCCACCTGTCACTTCTCTCTGTTGTGTTTTTCCTTTTGCTTTGTTAGCAGCCAACTGTTTGATTAGAGGACACCCTATTGTCAGTCCTTATGAAGAAGGCCTTGGGCACATGAGGAGGATTCTGTCTGCCTGCGTAAGTGTGGACTCTGTCCAGGTGAGGCAGGGTCTGTGTTGATGAGTGGGGGATCTGTGGATACAAGGGCAGGGTGTGTGTGTGTGAGCACTGGTCAAGGGCAGGCTGTGTGTGCGTGAGCACAGGCTCTGGTCTGTGTTCTTGGCCTTTCCCACTCAGGCTTCTCAGTTTTCCTCAGCTCAATATCGAGAAGTGTGACCTGGTGTTGAAGCCAGGATGAACGCTACTTTCTGGCTTGTTCTCTGTGGCTTGCTCAGCCCATCTATGCTTTATACCCACCCAGGACACGTGTCTAAGGGTGCCACCTCCAGCAGTGAGCTGGACCCTCCCTCCCACATCCTCATCAATCAAGAAAAATGCCTCCACAGACTTGCCTACAGGCCAATCTGATGGGGGCACTTTCTTAATCTTCGCTTCCTCTTTCCATGATGACCACAGTTTGTGTCAAGATGACAAAAATCAACCAGCCCAGTGAGGTTAGGGAGATGTCGAGGTCATTAGTTTGTCATTTCTGAGATTTGGAATTCACGACCTCAGGCTATTTACAGAAATGTATGTAAGGCAATGCAGCATTAAATGGCATGCAGCTGGATGTACTATTAACACTGCTGTTTTCCTGGGCGCTCTGACCGTGACCATAGCAATGAGTCTGGACACAATTACTCTGTCAGTGACTTCTTGAAGTTTCACTCTTCCATCAGCGGCGTGACTTGTCCTTTTGTCTTTCACAAAAATAAGTTGTATTTTTTTTTCCTCTCCACATTTGCTAAGTCTGCTTTTTTTTTTCTTTTTTCAGCAATTTTAGTACAGCTCAGAAGCAAACTTCCTAGGGGGAGGCTGTCTTAAGATTCCAACCTAATGTGGTTTTTATGACAACTTCTGATGAATCTAATATTTACATGAGTATATTGGTAAGTTAGGTTCCTGCCTGTGATCTATGACAGTAAAACAGACATCTGTTTAGATCTGCGCATGGCTTATTTGTGCCTTTGTTTCTCTTGTCTGGTCATTCTAATTCAGAAGCATCGAGTGCACACTCAGAGTCTTGACTCAGTGTTGAGATTTGATCTGATGTGCACTTCCCCTTAGAAATAGGAAACAGTGCTCATGTGCAGCCTGTTTTAAACTTGATTTAAAAAAAAAAAGAACAAGAAAAAAGAAGACATAATTTCAAGCTAATTTAAATGGAATTCAAATTTGTGTTTTAATATTACAACTTATTACAGCGCTTGTAACATTTGTATCACCCTCTTGCAATGTCTTATATTTTGGGGTGTGCCGTGTGTGTGTGTGTGTGTGTGTGTGTGTGTGTGTGTGTGCCAGAGAGAGAGACTTTGCACAGCATCTATAATTAGTCACTTCCTATTAGATGGCTTCTATGACACACACCTGTCTTCAGAGACTTTGTGTAAATGAGCTACAGAAGGCAGGGGGAACTGGAAAACCACATGAAGCATAACCCCATAGTTACTGTGGGCATTTAAGAAGCCAGACTTTTAAAGTTGCCCTCACAATCTGTTACCAGGTAGTGACAGCCTTGAGTATAAGCTTCTGTGTGAACTTCATGGGAAACATTAAAATCCTATCTGCCTCCACATTAGGACTGTGCTGACAAACCAAAGCCTGATGCAAACAAGCCTAGTGTGTTGAGTAAATAAATTATTGGGGAATACATAAGTAGCAATGGATGGCCTAAGAGCAGCTTTATCTACTGAAGTTGTAATTTCCCTCAGCCTTTGCAGCGCCCGCTGAGCTCCCGTTTTATAATGATCTAAGTTTATGTACTTCTGAGCAGAGGATGACGTCATCCAGACATGGACGTGAGCTATGTATTCAGATACACTCTATTCAAATTCTTATCAGAGACTTCACAAGTATCAGATTCTGCTGGAAGTATGACTTGGTTTGATGCAATTTGGTTCCTCATTTAAGCACTCAGAACTAAATAGTAGCCTGTGCACCATAGATTTGGTTTGGCTAGAATTTGAAGGATCATCTTCACTATAGGTTCTGAAATTCGACTTTATTCTTTTCGGTTGAGTGTGGCAAAGGTGATGGGATATATGAATGGAATGTCTTAGGAGTGTTGCTAGAGAGACAGTGCAATATGCTGGCTGAGCCGAGGGAAGCCTTCAGTTTGACAACGGGAAGCCAGGGCCTCCCATCCTAAATCTACAAGGGGATAAATTCTTCTAGGAACCAGAGACCTGGAGAAAACTAGAAAAGACCATGTGTACACTGAGCGATTCACTGTGGCCTACTCTGTTTCCCCACTCCCCATGGTCAGAGAACCCTTCTGATGTTAGACTATCCCAGCATCCTGCTGCATGTCTAAAACAGCTGAGGGCAGGGCTGAGTTAAGTGTCCTTGAGACTTCATTGGGAAAAGATGTTCTGGTTGTGTTGCTGGGTTAGGACTTTTTAAGCCTAATAAAGGGATTTGTGACAGCCATGTCCCCCTGTGCCCTGCATAGGATGAAGGAAGACAAATGTTCTGATTATAGTATGAACGGGATGGTACAGCTCTTTTAACACCAGATCTCATAAATGCTCAAAAAATTGCAAGCTGTTTTATTTGATCCTTAAATTCTTACTCCCAACTCATACGTTAAAATAAAATCCTTTCTGTTAAGTTCACCATAATTTTTTTTATATTTTCAGTGGTCTTGCCGATATTTATCATGTGACTCTCCCTGTGTACCTGCACTCTCGGACCCTGCTTTCTGATATCAGAACCTGAATACTTTGACTTCCATTACTGTCCATCTAGTGGTGACCGCAGGTGCATGAGAACAGGAGTTAGAGTCTTACGTAGATACTTGACTCCTCCTCTGAACAAAAGGAAGAGGAACGAGAGGAAAGGGGTAGGAGGAAGAGAGAGAGAAACAGAGAGAGGGGGAGGGGGAGAGAGATAGAGACAGAGAGAAACAGAGAGAGGGGAAGGAGAGAAAAGGGAGGGAGAGAGGGAGAGAGAGAGAGAGAGAGAGAGAGAGAGAGAGAGAGAGAGAGAGAGAATTTGACTGCTTGCAAGTCACTGCTGAAGATGCCAAACTCTGTCAGGTGTCCCTCTCCACATTGCTTTGTCCTCTGGGTCTCTGATTTCTTCATGTCCTCCACCCTTTAGAAAAAGGTTCTACACAGTCACTGCCCCTTCACCCTGCTCACACTGCTGACATCATTCAGATTCCCTTCATAGGCCACTCTTCTGGCCATCCCACTGCCGTGGCACCTGTGACTCACAATCCTGGGAAATACTCAGTGGTTTTTACAAGGCAGATAGGAAGAAGTCAGACTGGGCCAGACTGACCAGGATCACAAAACTAGTAGCTGATTCAGGCTGTGAGTAATAGGGTCTCTTAACTCACCCCACTCTAATACAGGACTCTAAAACATAAAAGCTTATGTCAAGATTAATATGGGACAAAAGCCAGTTTGCAAAGGAAAATCAAGGTTCCTTGTCACCTTAGCATTGTTGATGGAAAAGAACATGCATGAGACAGAGCTCATGAAATACAAATGAGAGGAGAGGGGATGGGGGATGGAGAAGAGGCTACCTCCATGGCTGGACCCTTCAGGGGCTCTTTCCTCAGCTTGCTGCCAGACTTCCGACTTTCAACTTCCATCTTCCAAATTCCATTCTTGTCCTCTCATGATAAGCTCTTCTGTTCCAGGCCTAACTCGAAAGGCTTGAATTTTTTTTTAGCATCTCCTCCTGGAAGCTGCTGGGATTTTTACCTAACCTGTACTATATTGTCTCTTAGGCACTAATGAAATTGTCCTTGTGCTTCCTTTTGAGTCTATATCTGAATTCTTTTATTAATGAGAGTAAAGACAGACAAAAGAAACCTTGGTTTCCCCAGCAACACCACCTCTTCATTTTTAACACCTTTCTCTCCTCAGAAACCTAGTTTCACTCTGAAGTCAGAAGTGAGCTTGATCTCTCTCCTTCACTTAGGAAACACATGGGTCGTCGAGAGTGAGCACTTCTCCTTTGTGTACTTGTGTTCCTTCCCTTATCACCAAGCACAGGAGCTCACTGACAAAATTAATAGATGACAGCATGGAAATTGGAAGTCTGTGGTGAAGCTGATGTGATTCACTAGTCACGACTAGGCTAAATGTGTGGGCTAATCAGGCCAGCTGTGCACACCCCCAGCCTCATTCTCACTAGGGCCACGATGGATGACACTTCAGTAGCTCAGAGCAGGTGGTAGACAGTGGAGGTTCTGGAATGCCAGAGCTGCTGTAGAGGGAGATCTACACCTGGGTCAGGTGGCAGGTGGAACAGATACTTCTAGAGCATCATGGCCACCTCTTCTCACAGGTGAGTCTCTCTGGGAGATGAAAACGGCCTCTCACCCCACATTCCAAGTTCACTTTCCATAGAGTGAAGGAAAGTCCCCAGATAAGAATAGCACTTTCCCCTGAACCTTCTACCTGGCTGGTGAACTGGTTGGAATACCAATGACTGTGAGGAGGTTGGAATGTTTCAGGTCCAGATTCTAATCATAATTTATCTTGGACAATCTTTAACCTCCTCTTTAGCCATTCTCTGCCATCCTCTGTATCTGACCAAATAACCTTGTGACTAACAGGTAAAGAACCTCTGGACCAGTAACTTCCACAAAACCAAGGATGTGTGCATCTTTAGGCAACACCTGAGGCCCATTGGACTGTTCCTTGCTTTGCTCCAACCCACTTATCTGACTTTCCAATGATGTTTTTGAAAAGTAGCTCAACTTATGATTTCCTTTGTTTATCAATAAAGATGTCATCAAACTGTTACCACATTTGAACATTATATTTGGGGTGACTTAAATCTGTGCTACCAGAGCATAGTCATTCATATTGACTCTAGAACAAACTATTTTATTTGTCCTTTGAGGTGAGAATTATTTTTGCATTGACAAACATAAACCCTGAGTAAACCAACAGCCCAAAACATACTGGGAAGTGTTCTTGGGTTTGCTACATAAACCCATTAATCACAGAGCATAGTAACACAGGGGTCGATCAAACAGCTATTAATCATGGACTGAAAGACAGGTCTTGTGTTTTGAAAATACACAAAGAAGAGACCTTGTCTCCAACTGAAGTCTGCTGCTAGAGGCCAATATGCAGCCGCTAGCAACTTCTCGGGGCTCAGGTGATCAGTACAATAGTTGAGTATAACTTGAAAACTCTGGTGTGTGGAGTGTCTTTAAGCAAAACGAAAGGTAAATCTCCACTGATGGTCCGTCTTCCCAGCCTCTGATCCTGACTCCTTCACAAGTTTCCTGGGGCCCGACATGCTTCTTCTGACCAAAGATTTGCTGAGTATGGAGAATATAAGGTTTAATGAATACGAAAGCATGCTTTGTCACTGAGCTGCCCCAGGCTAAGGCCCTGAGACAAGACGGTTCTGAGAGGATTGAAGAAGATATGCTTGGATAGTAGATTATAGGTTGTAAGTAGAGGAGAAACAGTATTGGAGATGAAGTGAGGGTGGACTCAGCCAGGCTCTTACTGCTAGGAGGGTGGGTAGTTTGAATAAGAAAGGCCCCATATGTTCATGTCTTGAATGTTTGGTCTTTAGGAAGTGGTACTACCTGACAGAGATTAGGAGGTGTGGCCTTATCAGAGGAAGTGTGTTACCTTGAGATTCCAGAAGCCCAAGCTGTCCCCAGGTTCCTCTCTTCCTGCTGCCTGGCAATCTGGACCTCTCTAGCTCCATGTCTGCCTACATGCCATCATGCTTCCTGCCGTGATGACAACGGACTAAACATCTACGTGTAAGCAACCCCCAATGAAGTGATTTGTTTTGTGAGTTACCTTGATCGTGGTGTCTCTTCACAGAAAGTGGACATCAGCTAAGACAGAGGGGGTTAGATGGAGTGACCACATGTGACCTTAGTTTGAAGCTCTGTGCAGCGTGCTCAAGAGCAGCCGTTGGGAGACATCAAGGCTTGATGCAGAAAACCAAAGTAGGAGGTGATCTCAGCTGAAATTGGAATGGGGCAGAAGGAGGGGATCTTAGTCAGGCAAGTGTAAACTGGAAGGATTAGGAATACATTTTCTTTGCAAAAAAGAAAGTTGTCATCAGTTCTGAAAAGTTTGGCTTCCATAGCAACTTTCTGGCCAATTTTTGTCCAAATCAACAATTAATTCACAAGAAAGACACCCATCCATATGCCTCTTTGTAAGGCCAGGGCTTCCTGGGTCATCAAAGTAGAGCTTCACATGGCTGGTTCGTCCTCTCCTTCCTGAGGCATGCCGGGAGAGCTAAATTCAAGTGCAAAGTGACCCGGAGTCTGGACACTGGTCCTAAGACAATCGGCAGGTGACAACACAGCTATGACCTGTGTCGTTATACATTCAGTTCTCCCTGATGCATGACAGTCTAAACTTCTGTCTTCTAACCTGCCAGTGGAGACTAAAGCAGGTCTGTATCAGCAGTTCTCTCTTTGTGATTCTCGTTCTAAGTAATAATGAAGAAAATAGAGAAAATACATCTTTAATAAAAAGCAGAGGAGACGGTGATAAGAGGAGGTAGAGAGAGATGGGGTGGGGGAAAGAGAGACAGAGAGAGAGAGAGACCGAGACAGAGACAGAACCAGACATACAAAGAGAAAGAGAGAAAAAGAGGGAGGGAGGGAGAGAGGGAGGGAGAGAGGGAGGGAGGGGGGGGGGCTGGGCGGGGGAGAGAGAGTGAGAAAGAGAGAGAGAGAGAGAGACAGATAGAGAGAGAGAGAGACAGAGACAGAGAGAGAGGGAGAGAGAGAGAGAGGGAGAGAGAGAGAGAGAGAGAGAGAGAGAGAGAGAGAGAGAGAGAGAGCGAGCCAAGTCACTTGGACTGGTTTTTCCTTAAAGACATAAATTCTGCCTTTTTCTTTTAGCTTATGTTTCTTGCTTAGCCAGTATTTTTATGAATGGGCAAGAATCCAGAATTAAACAATAACGTGGCTATGGCTTCCCGCCAAACTGCACCTCACACTTGGCTTAGCACTCACTGCCCATGAGGATGATCGAGGAGCCCTGGAGGGGAAAGGGGCAGGACTTACGCATGTTCTAATATGGGTGGCAACTGTCTCACACAGCTCATTATTTTTGTTAAGAATATGTTTAAAGTTGAGGTCCAGAAGGAAGAAGCACAAATATTGAGCGTATGTAAAGTTGCATGGATGAGGGGTTCTAAAGGGCAGTGGCTAGCAGGAAATCCCCTGCATGAGAGACTCTCTAGGAAGCAGCCTTAGCCCACCTTCTTAGAGTGGGCTGGTGGGGAAGTTTGAAGGCTGGCACAGAGCCATGGGTAGGGGTGGATGCAGATGGCACTAGTGTCTCCCTGGGACAATGGCCTGACTCAGGAGAGAGTGGTGCTCTTGGAACCCAAAAATCAGGCAACCCAGAATATGAAAGGATTTCCTCAGGCAATGGCAGCAAGCAGCCTCAGGCATGGAGTGGGCCTGTCACCTGGGAGAAGAACCCTGGGCCCAATATATAAGACAGAGATCAGAAATCTCATCACGATGACACCAGTAGGGCTGCCAGGGGCAAGGCCTGTAGGTAGAATGTTTCTGCTCATGCCCATGAATGGAGAAATGGGATTGTGTTGTTCTATTTTAAATTAACTTTGCAGGCTAACACATGAAGCATTGGGTTTTATTATGGCATTCCCATATACATGCCATTCCATTTGGACCCCTACCCGCATTGTCCTCTGACGTCCATCTCTGGCAGATTTACTTCCTTCCTCAGATCTGTTTTCTGAACAGGTGTGTTCCAGTGTCTACTCATCCCCCGAGATGGTTTGTATATGCTTGGTCCAGGGAGTGGCACTATTTGGAGGTGTGGCCTTGTTGGAGTAGGTGTGGCCTTGTTGGAGTGGGTGTCTTATTGTGGGCGTGGGCTTTAAGACCCTCATCCTAGCTGCCTGGAAGTCAGTATTCTGCTAGCAGCCTTCAGATGAAGATGTAGAACTCTCAGCTCCTCTTGCACCATGCCTGCCTGGATGCTGCCATGTTCCCCGCCTTGATGATACTGGACTAAAACTCTGAACCTGTAAGCCAACCCCAATTAAATGTTATCCTGCTAAGAGTTGTCTTGGTCATGGTGTCTGTTCACAGCAATAAAACCCTAAGACAACTCCTATCTCTTTCTGCCCTCTCATGAGCCCTTTCTAATTTCCTGACTCCGATGGCTAATCTTGGAGGGAAGCATAGCCAGATACTCAAAGAGCAGAGAACCAGCTGGGCATGAGAAGACAGGACAGGAACCAAGGTGATCTAGGGAATCAGGAAGATGGGTTCACATAAGGAACAGGTTTGGACAGGGTTGATTCAGTCCATCAGTGTGGATGCCTCCAGGGGCCTTCTGGCTGAGGTCCCTCACAATCCCCTTGGTCTTAAGGGACTTCTCTCAGTGTGGAATTAAAAGTGCCTATACCTTGACTGTATTGGCCAAGCTGGACGTTGCTAGGCAGGGACTTGGTGGTACAGGGTCACTGCTAGAGCTGACGGTGGAAGCTTGGGCAGCTCCTGACCTACTCTGTACGCCACACTGCAAGGGCCTGCCTGTCTCAGACTGAGCTTGTAAAATGCTCCATATCTACTCTGTGCTGGGCACATCCTGCACTCAGCTGCGGGGAGATGGGGTTTGTCATGAAGGCTCCTGCTGGGGAAAGCATTCTGGAAGACAGTGCAGACCAGCTCAGCTCAGCATAGTGTAGAACAGCACGGCACAGCACAGCACAGCACAGCACAGCACAGCACAGCACAGCACAGCACAGCACAGCACAGCACAGCACAGCACAGCACAGCACTGCACTGCATAGTACACAGCTCAGCACAGCATAGTACACAGTACAATATGACACAGCACAGCTCAGCACAGCACAGCACAGCATAGCACAGCATAGTACACAGCTCAGCACAGCATAGTACACAGTACAACATGACACAGCACAGCTCAGCACAGCACAGCATAGCACAGCATAGTACACAGCTCAGCACAGCATAATACACAGTACAACACGACACAGCTCACCACAGCACAGCACAGCACAGCACAGCACAGCACAGCACAGCACAGCACAGCACAGCACAGCACAGCACAGCACAGCACAGCATAAGACCAGGGTGTCCCCTTGCTCCCTGCACCTTCCAGGGAAGATCCCTCCTGTAGCAGAGGAGCACCAGCCTTCCATCCTTCCCTCTGACCCCACTCTCTTCCATCCTGCCCATGCTATATGTGTCCTTTGTCCCCCTCTGTCTCATGAGCACTGGAAGGTGCCTAGTGTGCTCAAAGGACACCCAGCCTCCCACTGTCCGGGCAGGTGGACACAGGCATCAGCTGTGAAGGGGTTCTTGCTTGACATCCACCGCAGACTCTGGAACAGCTGGCCACAGGCAGTGAAAAAGAGTTGCTGGTAGCTGGTGTCTCTGGGGATGTTGACAGCACCAGGAAGCCAGGACCATGTGGCTTGCTACTGCAGACCGGCTTTGCACTGGAATCGGTTTCTGATATGAGTATAGAGACATATCTGAGACCATAGGTTAGACACCAGGAATCCCTAAAATGAAGGCTGGTCCAGACTAGGAAATGGTTGTACTGGGAGCTGACACTGGAAGTTCGGGCTCCTAGTTTTTCTATCTTTGGATTCAGTAAGGAAATATTATCACGGCAAAGGTCTTGGCCCTCACGTGCTTCGGAGTTGAGCCCCAGGCGACTGAGACAAACATGGTTTGGAAGTTCGATAGTGGAGACTGTGGTGCAGGCAGGCACTGTTCATATCTGCCTCCTAATCCCAAGGAATTGAATTTCCGGAGAAAGCTCTAAAGAGCAAGCGCCAAGGTTGTGAATACAGAGGCAGACACGCGCCGGCCAGAAAACACTGCCTGAGAGTGGGAGGCAGCTGCTGAGAGTCATTCTTTCTTCAGCTTGCAAAAGGCCATCGAGATAATTAAATAACACCGTGTCAATAAATCCCCGCTGTCTCTGTATCTCCCTGGCATCACCACGGCAAGGAGCGGGAGAGGGTGGCACAAGGCTCTGCTGCTGCCGCTGCCGCCATGATAATGAATGTGGCTATAGATCTAAACTCAACTGTACCACCTCTGGAGAAAAGCAGCCAGGCGCAAAAGCAATAAATAGACAAAAGTCAAGCAGGGAAAGTGAGAGCCACCAACTCAGCCCCTTGATGGCACAGAGATAATACGACAAACATGGGCAAAGTAATACCACCCAGCTTGCCCAGCCTCAGAGTCATTCAAGATTTTGCAATGTGTGTGTGCAAATATGCGTATATGAATGTGTGACATATGTATACGTGTTTGCTCATGTTTATGTAGGAATTTTCTCCTGCGTTTCTTTAGTCTGCATGGCTATCAATGTTTGTATTGATTTATCTGACCAGTACACTCATATTATCTGCTACTGGGGGTCATGCCTAATTGTAGACATGGTGGAATACATCTTGTGTAGCGTAGGGTTAAATTCATCTAAGGAGGGAAGATCAGATGTCTGAGGCAGAAGCCTTGGGTGTGGGAGGCAGCTACTGGAGAGTGGACGGATTGCTCTGCCTTGCTGTCTGTGCTTCATGCTGTAAAGCTAACAGGATGTTGTCCTCCTGCAGACAGCACTGTGATGGCCGTGGTAACCGGCCTTTCTACTGGTGTGACCAAGTTCCAAGAAAGCAACCCCGAGGGAGGAGAGATTGATTCTAGCTCATGGCTCCCAAGATTTCCACCCATGGCTGTTGGCACTTACGTTTCTGGCCCCTAAGATGACACAGAGGGTCATGGCAGAGAGGGAACTGCCCACTTCATAGCATCCAGAAAGCAGAAAGATGGGGCACATACAAGTTCCTAGTTAAAAAAGAAAAAAAATGCCCTTCAGAACACACCCATTGTGAGCATTTTCCTTCACCCTGCCGACCTCCGAGGACACACTCAGCTATAGGCTCATCAGTGGATTATGACGTTGATAAACCACTCATCTCCCAAGCCAGTCTCTTCCCAAATCCCGTCAGGTAGTAACCAGCTACCCGATACACAAGCAGGACAATGACTCACTGTCTTGGCTTTCTGGAGTGACCGTAACAGCATCACGGCCTGACAGGGCTAACAGACCGTCAGTGGATTCTCACAGTTCTGAAGGCTGAAGTGCAATGTAAAGGGGGTTCTCTTCCTGAGAGCAAACAGTGCTTGCCCCCTGCAGCTCAGGTATTCTTCACTCTGTGTGTCTGCTCAGATCCCTCTGTGTAGACACAGCCACCATGTTGTGTTAAGACCCACATCCTCTCTGTTTACACTCATCAAGTGTTTCCATCTCCATCGATGGTCATGTTCTGAAGAATGTGGCGTTACAAATTCGACATAAGAACCCAGGAGACAGAATTCATCCCCAGTGCTCACAGGACACATCCTGCCAGGCACTTGTTTCCTAAGCATAGTGGTCCAGGCTGTCTTGACATTTGGACTTCAGTGTTGGACAACATCTTGCTCAGCCTACATGACCAGTCAGCTAGTCATGGCTTTATTGGTACCAAAAACTCTTATGCAGCCCCAAATCTCTGATGCTGGAGGAGGGTATCTGGGCAGCTGAGTGGTGTCCCAGGAATCCTACCTTGCTTTAAAAGTAGAGTAACACAAGAATGGGTGGGTCATTGTGGGAGGGGAGGCCAGGTGCCAGACATTGAAAGTCTCCAGAAACTTCAAGCTGTGAGGGGGGCAGGCAGCATGGGGCAGACAGTGCGGTGGGGTGGGCAGCCCAAGGGTGGGCAGCCCAGGGGTGGGAAGTATGGGTGTAGACAGTGTTGGGGTGGTAGTGTGGGGGTGGGTAGTGTAAGGGGTGTACTATGAGGGGTCAACGGGGGGAGGAGCATGGATGTTAGTATTCAGAGCTACGGCTCGGAGAGGTGTAGGAACCTGGTCCAAGAATGAAGATGTACAAAAAGAATTCTGAGTGCAAGTAGGAAAATTTCAAGAAAACAAGACTGAAGTCTTGTGACCTCCATTTCTTCAAAACATAGAACTGTCCTTTGAATGTGTTTTCATTCTCTCCCTAGGTAATAATGGATAGAAATGAGTTTACTTCAGATTATTCATTATAGATGGTAATTGTTGTTTATTTATATGCCTCTAAGGAAAAACACGCTCTTGCCACATGCCACGTGGCTGGTCCTTGTTCATGTGACTCCCCCTACCCCCCAGAGTATGAATAGTGAGTTGCTCTGAATAAAGCTGGCTATCTCATGAGACTGTAGTCACCTCATTCATGGTCTCCATTCTCTCAGGTCACACCATCTCTAGGGTGGGAGACAGAGCATGAGAATGGTGTAGCTGTGAGATATAGGCTGAGGGTCTGCAGAACAGAGGCACAGAGGAAGACCCTCTCTGCAGGACCTGTGTGAAGGAAGGAGGCAATGGGTAGAATGAGCAGGACTTGTAGTCTGGCTGTCTAGAGCAGGAGTAGCTAACCGACTTACGGAAGGTCAACAACATTCTCTGGAAGAAGGGGGAGTTCGGATGAGAGTCAGATGAAAGAATACAAAGCACAGCAACTTCCGTGGGAGAAACTGAGGGATGAGATCTAGGCCCCAGTGTGCTCTGGGTGAAGGTAGAGGATTCTCCCTTCTGCTGCTGAGTCACAGCTCTGAGCAGCAGTGCACCAGGTCCTCTAGGCCAGGTAGCATGCTGGGAATTTATCAGTGACTCCCTGCAGGCTGCTCAGCCTGACTAAGTCTTTGTGCTCCAGGACACCCCTAGCCCCAGACAGCGGGAGGCTCCTTGCAGGAACACTATACACTAATCTTCCCTTGGCAAATGAAAGTGTCCCATATAGCCTCCCAGACAGTGATTGACTCTTCACCCCAAAGGGCCAGAAGAGCTGATACCCTGAATGACAAGGAAACCTCCTTTAGTCCCCACTTTTCCACTTAACAGTGTCACCAAAGGTGACTTAATTAACTTCTCGAGTACCCCTGGTGATCTTTGAGAGTATTGAAGAAATAGTCTGCTTCCAAGGTTGTCAGAGGGTGGGACAATCTGTTAGTGGAATTAATTACATCAGCATATTCAAATAGCTAATGTATGTGCATATGATTATCTCAGACACCCATAAAGAGCACAGTCTACAATGCACCATGACCCTTCAGAAGGGACTCTGGAAAACAGGGATGCACTAGGGAAGTTCCTTACTGTGCCTGGATGAGTACCAGAGCCCACAGGAACTATTTTGAGGTAGTCCTACTGAAGTCAGGTGGAAGCCAGAATTTCTACTCTTTCTAATAATGACCAGCACTGACCCGGATGTTCCTCACATTGCTGACCTGGAGTCTCCCCGCTGTGATGAGATTAATAGTACAGAAATGAATGAGAGACAGCCAGCATCTTCCAACCATGTAATTAGTTGTGTGGAGGATCCAGGAGGATGAACGGAAGCCCTCTGCAAGCTTCATGAAGCAGTTAGAGTAATGGTAAACAACTGGAAGGAGCAATTAGAATGTGCCAGATGGAAACTTCAAACTGAAGGTGCCAATTAAAACTGGAGCCAAAATTCAAGACATGATCCCCCAAATATAGGTGAAATGCGTATGAAATTTATAACAATTTCCAGAACATAAAAGGCAAATGAGCCAAAGGGTAGGTTCATTTGGGGTTTAGGGATGAAGCCTGTGGAATGAGAACAAGCCAGTTGTTCTTGAAGCAACGACAGATTAATACTGTATCTGGGAACTCTTCATGGGGAACTGAAGAACCCAGTTATAGAATTTGTATAGGAAAAAAACACCTAAAACCTATGGCCAGCACTGTGAAGCTTTTATAAGAAGAGGTGTTATCCACGTCGATACTAAAGGGTTGAGGCAGATCAGCAAACACAGGATTCATATCTCATGGAAAACTATCAGGGAAAATCAAGTTCAGTATCCTTAAAAGACCAAAAGGCTAAAGTCAGTGGTCCAAAGCCTCCCCCATAAACACAATCAAGACAAACAACCGTCTAGAAAACATTTGCAAGCTACAGAGTTGGCAAGAAGGAACCTTCTCAAAGCAGAGCTGGTAAAGTTCCAACAAAACACAACTGGAACCTTACACACAGAGTGGACTGAGTCCTGACAGAGAGGCAGAGGCAACAAGGGGGAGGGGTGTCTAACATTAAATTACCCAGAAGCCTTGCAACCTTTATAAATTAACCAAATATCAATTAAATTCTAGTGAGAATGAACAACTGTAAAGCTCTTAGAGGTGCTGAGAGGATGCTCAGTGAGTCCTGCTCTAGGTACACAAGCACAAGGACCAGAGGCGTGCTGACCCTGGAACCCACTTGAAAGCTGCCGAGGGTGTCAGCCCCGGTGTAATCCCAGTCCCCAGGCAGCAAAGACAAAGCATCCTGAGCAAGCTGGCTTATCCAAAGCAGCCAAAATGCCAAACCCCTGTCTCAGTGCCAGGCTCTGCCTCAATAGTGAAATGGAGAGATGTTGTCACACACATGCACAAACTTGTGACATGCAGTCACCCAGGTGAACATGCAACATGTACACACCATACACATGCATACACGCACCATATACAACACTACCACCGTATACATACATGCCCTGCACACATATACACCATACAGAGACACACACACTCACCATATACAATACTTTCACCATACACACACATACACATACATATATACATACATACATACATACATACATACATTCACACACCATATGTATGAATATTTTTTACAACATCTACAATAAAATGCCTACAAATCAGCATAAAAGAGATTCTAAATGAAGAAGCCTAATTTAGAGAGCCTAAATTTAGTAAGTCTAATTCAGGATTAAGTGATAAATTTTACCTACATCAAAACTACAATCTTAGGAAAAAGGAATTATACCTCTCTGATAGACTCACCTCCTTACCGACCTTCCTGACCGTAAACCAATACACACAGCTGATGTGTGGGAAGGAGAGGAAGGCATGTCACAGGGACCAGTGTGTGGTATAGCAGAAGCCAATGGGGACACAGTTCTTTACCGGGGCTGCCAGAACATCCTCCTAGCTCAGTGGCTGCCATCCTCCCTACAGGCCATAGCTCTGAACCCAGAGACTGTGTCCTCCCAGGGAAGACATTTTCAAGCTTTCCAGAGGAAAGCGGCAAGTGGGCACACACCAACTAGTAGGTGAACTCTGTTTTCAGAGGTGTGTGTGTATACATTTTATGTGTATATCATGTGTGTACATTGTATGTAGATCATGTGTACATTGTGTGTATGTGTGTATATATCCTATATGTACATCATCTGTGTATGTACATCCTCTGTGTGTTGTGTGTACATAGCATGTATATGTCATATGTGTACATTGTGTGCATCGTGTGTATGTGTGCATACCTCCTGTATGTACATCATGTGTGTCTGTGTGTGTGTGTGTGTGCCTGTATTTGACATACAGGCAACTGGAATTAGCCCAGAAGTGAACAGATACTCAGCAACCATTGTACTAGGTTACTGAGATACTGGTGAATCTAAGTATTTTTCTTTCAATTATCTTTGATGAGAATTAGAGTTGCATATAGTAACTCTATTATTAGAAAGCAACAGCTTCTCCCTGTAATATTCAGAATCCCATAGCAGATAAATGTCAGCTAAAGTGAGCTGATGGACTGTGTAGGGTGGAGTAGCTTAATCCAACCTGCTTGGTCTCACAGTCCTCTGGGGCTCTGAGTCATCAGTATTTGTAAACAAGTGACATTGTCTTAAACAGGGATTGTGCAGTGTGACAGGCACATCCATCCTCCACAGTATCCTCCACAGTTAAGACATCTGTCAGAACACGCACACACACACACACACACACACACACACACACACACTAATTTTTTTCAGAAAACTGATAAAATCATTTATATTAAATGAGGTCTCCCAGACTCAGAGGCATTAGACATGTCCACTCAGATGCAGATGTCAGCTGCCTTTTGTCCATGTGCAGCTATGTAGACAGACAGAAGGACAATGCCAGGAAGCTAGAAAGGAGCCCAAGAGAGAGGAACAATTATTTTTATTGGGAAATTACCCTATATGGAAAGCTCAGTGTGGCCTAAATCTGAAAAGCAATAATTTATTAGCACCTGGTCATGTATGAGAAATTCTCAATTCCCAATTACATTCCATTAGAAATTTCTGTTTAAATTCACTTCCAGGTGCATTTTCTGTCCTGATCAGCTGAGGGGATTCATGAAGGCATCCAGGTAGGGAAGAGAACCCAGAGAAGATGTAAGAATGAAAACCCAATACAGATTGACTTATCAACCTGGATGAGACTTCAGGGAGTCTAACACTAGGCAGTTTCTCGTAGGTATATTTAAACACTGGAATTTTGAAAAGGGTCTCCAGGTAACAATAATTCCCATAATGATTCCAATTCCTGGCGCACAATAAAGCTTAAGATGTGACTACATAGAAACTCTTTTACAAAGTACCTGTGACTATGAGGGATGGTTCTCTAGCTAAAGGGCCTAGAATCTAGTGTGCTCTCTGACCAATTGCATAGGAGTCCGCAGGCCATAAAGTACATGTGGCATCTCACCTAAGGAGGGATAATAGTCTAGGGAAGATAAGAGTCTGGGATAGTCATTCTGGGACATTTGGATGAGATCTGCCTCCATAGATATCAAAGAGGTCAACAGGTCATTTTAAAGACCCACTTCCAGGTTTCTGGATGGAACATGGGTATCTTAGGTTTTCATTGCTATGAAGAGACACCGTAACAAAGGCTACTCTTACAAAGGAAAACATTTGACTGGAGCTGGCTTACACTTTCAGAGTTTTAGTCCATTGTTGTCATGGCAAAAAGCATGGCAGCATCCAAGAAGACACTGTGCTGGAGAAGAAGCTAAGAGTTCTACATCTTGATCCAAAGGCAGCCAGGAAAGGATTCTTCTGAAGGCAGCCAGGAGGAGGGTCTCTTCTGCACTGGGTGGAGCTTAAGCACTAGGACCTCAAAGCCCACCTCCAGTGACACACTTCCTCCAACAAGGCCACACCTCCTAATAGTGCCACTTTACATGGGCCAAGCATATTCAAACCACCACAGCAGGTATTTGATTTTTATCTCTTCCACTGAGAAGACACTCCTGGGTGATGAACATTCCTGGTTTTCTGAGTTCTTCTCTGTGAGTACAGGGACCTCTGTATCTTCACCAATCAGTGATGATGTTGAAAATGTGGTACCCGATTTTGAACATCTCTATGGACTTCACTACTTCTGCTGGCTTTGGTTTCATTTTAGCATCTTTCTCTCAACTTCCATTAGTTTTCATTACAATGTATGAGACAAGTAAAAAAAATTTAAATACTCAGAAAAAGAAAACACCCCCACATAAATCTTACTAGGTAGTCAAACATCATAAAAGTACTTATTATATTAGTATTCTACTGTTAGATACACACACAGAACAGATAGCCCAATGGTTGTCTCAGTTGCTAAGGGTCCTTCCAAGCCTGTCATCAAATGGGAAGGATGACCAGAGTATGAATCCCAGGTCCATATGGTGAAAATAGAGAACAGAATCCAGGAGGCTATTCTCTGACCACGATGTTCACTATAATACATGTGCAGTAACCGCCACATACATAAATATACATACATACATACATACATACATACATACATACATTCTTGATAGACTTATATATCACCATGAGTTGTATTCTGCAGTTGTCATCAGACCCTGATCTTACACTGCCATATAACCTATTGGAATCTATATCCACCCTAGTATTGCTATCTGTAAGGACGGGGTGCCTGGAGCATGCCTCTTCAGGTGGAATGGCCAGGACTACTTGAATCTAAGATGGCTGCCAGAGTAACATCGGACTCCTCTGACATCATTCTTTTTAATTCATCTTTCTGCCAACAGAAGGCATGACCTCCAGTGACAATTTCTGTGACAACAATCATGAAGATGCATGAAAAGAATGAGGAGGCTTGGTGCCCAGAAACAAAATACATAGCCCTCCCCCACACTGTCCCTATCACCCCACAACACTCTCTAGGTTGAGAGTCATTTCCAGGTCTGTTCCTCACCTTTTCCCACTTGGGGCCAATAACAAAAGTTTTCTTCATTTGACAACCATCACCCAGTCTTGTCATTGTTCCTAAAATTCCAGGGAGTTCAGGGGATGACACAGGTTAGTGTCCAAACTTGGTAATGAGACAAATGACATGGCTCAGTGGATAAAACCCTTACCATGAAAGCATGGGACCTGAGTTTAAGCCACCAAATCCCCAGAACTGATGTAAAAGGCCAGGCAGGGTAGCTGCAATCCCTGCAGAGAGAAGGGAGGTGCACACAGGCATGTCCTTGCATTCATAGGCAATGAGCTTCATATACACAGCTGCAAACAAGGGAAGGCTAGGATGAACTACCAAGATTGTCATCTGCATGATCCTCATAGATCCTGTGGTGGTTTGAATGATGGCTCCCATAGACTCATAGATTTAAATGCTTAGTCATCGGGGAGTGGCACTACTTGAGAAGGATTAGGAGGAGTGTCCTTGTTGAAGGAAGTATGCCACTGTGGATGAGCTTTGAGGTTTCAAAGGCCCAAGCTAGGATCAGTATCTCTCTTTACCTGCTGTCTCCAGAACACTCAGCTACTTCTCTGTCATCATGTCTGCCTGTGTGTTGCATGCTCCCTGCCCATGACTAAATGGACTAAACCTCTGAAGCTGTAAGCAAGGCCCAATTAAATGTTTTATTAAGAGTTGTCTTGGTCATGAGGTCTGTGATGGCTTGGCCCAGGGAGTGGCACTATTAAATAGAAGGTGTGGCCCTGTTGGAGTAGGGGTGTCACTTTGGGTGTGGGCATAAGACCCTCACTCTAGCTACCTGGAAATCAGTCTTCCACTAGCAACCTTCAGATAAAGATATAAAACTCTCAGCTCTGTCTTCACCATGCCTTCCTGGACACTGCCATGCTCCTGCCTTGATAATGGATTGAACCTCTGAAGCTGTAAGCCAGCCCCAATCAAATGTTGTCCTTATAAGAGTTGCCTTGGTCATGGTGTCTATTCACAGCAGTAAAACCCTAACTATGATAGAGTCTCTTCACATCAATAGAGTGATGACAAAGACACACGCCCTCCCCTGAATCCTCACACAGATAGAGAAACAAACATAGAAACTGGTAACAGATTCATAAAACATTAAAATGACAAGGGATTTTTGGACCATGTCTAGTTTAGCACTAAGACACAATTTTCTTGGATTCCCTCAAATTACAAACCAAATGTCCCTATAAGATGCCCAAGGTTCTGGGTGGCAAGTAACACCACACATGCACACATGCATAGTTGATGTTGTTCTGACATGTCAGCCTAGAGACGCATTGACACTAATCTGCCTCCCGGTACAAATCCCGTGACATCATCTCCAATATAAGACCTCAGCCCCTGACTTCCAAGTGGAGCAGCTTGGGAAAAGCAGGCCTTCTAGAGAGTCAATCAGCTTCATGGGACACTACAATGTCACATGATGCTTTTCCTCAAACAGATGAAAACAATTAGGGAGGCACCATTTCTTCTTCAGAACACATGGTTTATTTGAAGCCAAGTTTCTCTGTCTCTGGAGCATTTTCCCCTCTGGTGTGAAGGCTGACAACCTGCTATGCCAGATTTGTTTCTTTCCCTCCTTTAATATATTTTTCAGTTTCATCTTTTCAGAGAAGGAAGAGGCACACACTAACCATGGAAGTTCTGAGGCATGCAGGAACCCCTAGGGAGTGTTTATCAAAGGACCTGGAAGGTTTGGGGGGCAGAACTGACTAAGCCTCAGGCTAGAAGGCAGAGATGCAAGAGGAGGGAGGAGAGCTTGAAAATAGACACTCATATTCTGTGTGGGTGACAAAAGGGAAAACTTTTATAAAAGGGGTTATTAAAATTCAGAGATGCCAGATGCCTCCAGCGAGATTCCTAGGGGAATTGAACATGAGGCCTTGCATTTCAGAACTCTAAACAACAGGGACTTCTATTTTCAATTTTAGTAGAGAAATGTAGGCTTCCTACGTTTCTCCATACAAAAAGGGGGTGTTTATGAAGATGTGTTGTTATGCATATATGTGCAACTTCCAATATGTTTTCCAACGTATTTGCCAATAGAAAAATATTTATTTATTAAGTCGGCATCTTGTTCCCAAAGTCTTAAAATTCTCCATTAAATCTGTGTATAAATGACAAAAACAAAGATCTCTCTTTTAAAAAAAATCCGTCAAACCTTGAAAACATGAAACAGTGTCTTCATGGAGAACATGGTCTGTGGTGCTGACACGCCTCATTAGGGAGTTCCACGAGGGAGATTTGTGTTGTTACAGGAAGAATAAATACGTGAATATTCAGATCCGATAGGAGTGGTTTCAGGGAGGTGATGCTTTTGTTTTGATACAAAAACTGAGGTGATGATTTAGGAGCGTGTGTGTGTGTGTGTGTGTGTGTTTGTGTGTGGTGTGTGTATGCATGTGAATACACATTCACTCTTTGGACATGAATGATAACTTCTAAAATATCATTGTGATTATCATCATGACAATCATATAGCTACCACCACCAGCCATTATCATCATAACTATCACCATAACCATTGTCATCAACCTCACGTTATGCTCAGTCATTAACACTATGACCACCATAATCAACACTATGACCACCATAATCAACAC
>NW_021605262.1:1686340-1691381 GCF_004785775.1 Grammomys surdaster | reverse complement strand
CCATAATCAACACTATGACCACCATAATCAACATTATGACCGCCATAATCAACACTATGACCACCATAATCAACATCAGCACATTTATCACCGTCACCATGGCCACCATCACCGTTATCATGAGCATCATCACCATCCATCACCCGGCCATCATCGTCACCACTGCTATCACCAGCATCATCACATCCATCATCCTAACTCAATCCAGGAGAAAATCTTATTTATGTGATGTCTCAGTTCTTCACTTTAGAAGGAAAGTCTTGGTCCAGTGAGGAATCTGTTTCCTAGCTATTATACTGCTTTACACACAATTCTGGAAATAGACATGGGATCTGAAAGTGAGTGTTTGGTGTCTTCTGTGAGAATGTCAGATGAGAAACAAATCAAGCCGTAGGTGTGACAAACTGTCCAGTTAGGGGACCATAAGCACAGTAGCAGACACATACATCGGAGAGTAGTAAGCACAGACCGTCCCTATGCCTGATGAGCACAGGCCTAGGGCTTGACAGAATATAGACACTGCTTGCTTGAGAACCCAGAGAATAAAGAGTAGCAGGTGTACTGAAGAAGATCTGAACTCATGGCAACAACACTACTACCCTGGACTCAAGACAGCCAGAAACTCATATGCTGGCATCACTGTGGAGAAAAGATCCATCAATCCAATCAAGTGACAGTCAAATCAACCATTGTTGGAAGACCTTTGTCGTTAAATTAACTGAACTAACGTTATCTACAATAATGTCATCTCAGAATCCTTAAGGGTCACTTCTGCAAAGTCTTTAAGCCATTCCATTCTCAGCATTTTACAGGTCAATCTATGATTAACATGCTGTTGCTGCTACAACATCTTTACGAGTAACTCTGTGACTAACACGCCATCACTGCTGGAACGTTGTCCCTTCAGACAGACCTTGGCGTTTAACTCTACGCACTTCAAAACATTGAATCATCCTTTCCAGTTCAGTGCAACATTGCCTGATCACGTGTTTTGGCCATAACCAACAGCTCTCTACTTGGACTTAAGACCTGTTCAACAAGAGGGAAACCTAGCCAACTGCTCAATGATTGGACTACTCGATACTAATGTCCTGGTTATCAGGGGAGAACCTACAGCAATGCAAACATCTATTATTACACCTACAGATGGCTGTAGCCTTCCACCCTCACCAAGGAGCTCTCTCTTTGCAACAGATAGGTGCCACTAAAGAAAACCACAACCAATCAAAATGCAGGGCTGTGGAGCTCAATCCAAATGGATACATCTACAAATTTTTCCCAACACAAAGAACACTGAGGAAGCATGAGAGGTATTGTAGGAGCCAGAGGATCAGGGAATTTGCTATGGGATTGTGTCTCCTAGTAATGTCAAAAGCACACCCATAAAGCTTCACCAACATGGCTATCTAAACACGAACTAAATGGAAATGATACCAGTGGACATGGCAAATCCAAGAGCCTTCAACAGCATACAAAGAACTACAGGCAACTACAGAGGAAAGCTGGGAGCAGGAGAGGTGGTCTTCCTCAGGGAAGAGAACACCAATCAGTTGTCTAGTACCAAACAGTTAGCCCTGAAAATGTGCATATGAGTGGCATTATATGGACTGAGCAGGTTGTATTTAAAAACATGTTTGTGTATGCATATGTGGATGGAAGAACACTTGGTGAAAAAAAAGAGGCCATGGATCTGAAAGAGAGCAGAGAGGGGTATGTGGCTGGGTTCAGAGGGAACAAAAAATACTGTAATTAAATTATAACATCAGGAAGTTAAACTTTATGGCTTCCTGTGACCTTAAGCACCTCCTAATGACATTAGTTCCAAATACTCAGGTGGTGGAAAGACTGGGGCTTTCGTATAGGTTGCATGTAGGCAAACATTAGTCCACAACATACAGAAATAAAATGAGAAATAGTGTCACCTTTAGGTTTTCTTATAGAGACTTAGAATAAAAGCAAATGAAGAGGAGAATTTTAATGGGCCGACAGAAGATTCTCAGTATTCTTAAACTCATTATTCAATAATGAGAACAAAGCAAACAAGTTATCTGAACCTAAGCAAACCATAACAATTTTAATACAAATATAAATCACCGAAATCGTAAACAATAGGAGTTCTGTTGGCATCCCCTGCTGAGATGTTCAAACGATGACGAACTATGAAATGAGGCAGAGCTGATTAAGCTTGACCCTCCGTTATGTGACCTTTTATCTGGGAACGGGGGAGCAGATCATAAATTTGCCAGTATCTGCCTGCTCAGAAGTTTCTACAATCTCTTAAGAAACCAAGCTAACTAGACGTGAAATATCAACCTGAGAGCAATCACAGCCTGACAGGGAAGTACCCCGGCAGCGCTGCACATTTTAGAAATTTATACTTTAAGCAAATCTCCAGTTTGTGTCTGCACTGTGAATTCAGAAGCCGCAGTATAACCTGGTAGTAACTATCAGTGTGGAGCCCTGCCATATACTCCTGTACTTATCAACTTTGGTGTCAGTACAAATCAATGTCTCGTTTGCATCCTTTCCCATGTGCCTGTCCAGTTTTGAATTTTTTTTCCCCTGCTAACCCTCCTCCCTAACTTGGATGAGGAAAAGCATGTTTTGGTTGATTGTAGTGATTTGGCAGAGTCTTATTTCCAAGCACAGAGACTTAAAATTCAAGTGAATTAATTAATCTGTGACCTCCAGTCATCATCCGGTGCCAGTATCTACGAACAGCTAAGACTTTTAGAAAAAAAAAACATAAATTTTTGTTTTTAAATATGTGTAGGACTGCACGTCTCTTTGTGTGTCCTGCAAATGTAAGAGCAGGCATCTTGGAGCTTGGAGAAGTAAGATTCCTCCAGAGATGGAGTTAGAGTCAGTTTTGAACTGTATGACGTGGGTGGTAAAAATGGAACTCAGATCCTCTGCAAGAATAGTAAGTGTCTTAACTACTGAGCCATCTCTCCAGCCTCAGCTAAGGTATTGTAAACTCATCTTTCGTTTGGAGTCTAGCTTAGAACAGCGACCGAGGTTAGGACTTGGGTACAGTCTGTTAGTGTGAGAATGGAGAACAGTCACACAGGAGCAGATAACCTGGGAGCTGGTGTGGGCCCCACTGAGACAGGGTGGGTGGGCATGACCTAGAGGACAGAATTCTGCAGTACCCACCCTTACATTCTGCAGCTCATGGGAGAAAATCACACTGGCTTTGCAAAACCAAACAAGCCAGGAAAGACAGCAACCACATACAGCAATTACATAGAGCAATTCTCCAGCAAGAACGTGGCTGGTTCCTGTCTCGATCCCTGACCTTAAGCAGGAAGCATTAATATTTTCAGGTCTTCGTGCTCACTGAATCATGAACATAATGCACCTGCCAGCGAAGCAAGCTGTCACTTCCTCATGATCTATACTGCTTTTATTTTATTGAAAATGGAGAGAAGACGCTTGAAGTCCTTAACTCGGGCTGTCTTCAGGATTTGTCTCTCTTGCTTAACTGAAATTTATCACTGCTAGAGGGTGTAAATATGGCCGGAAAAAATGTCAAAACACTGTTTTACAGTTTCACATTTCTGTAGTTCATTAAGCTTTGGGAGTATGCCTAATTACAACAGAGGCTGTGTGTGTGTGAGTGTCTCATTTATCACTTATATGCTCAAAGAGACCAAGCGACCAAAACAGAAACGCTGGAAGCTACAAAACAGTGACTTAAAAGGGCTTGGCCTATGTTGTCCAGTCTTTGAGAAGCAGCTTTCAGATACTGAATTACTGTCATGGATCTGACTTGAATGATGTTTGCTTGACATGTTTGTGAGTTCAAGGTCTCATAATGCCAATTTTCTTCACTCTTTTCCATAAAAACTATTATTATTACTATTGTTGTTGTTGTTGTTGTTGTTGTTGTTATTAACGTGTGTGAGTAGCAGTGAAGATTGAGCGAAGGGCCTCACTCATGCTAGACAAGTATTCTCCCACAAAGCTAATAGTCTCAGTTTATTAAAAATCAATTTAGACAGAACCACTCTATCCTTGAACTGCAGCTTAGTCCTTGAATTTGCCATCCTCCTGTCTCAGCTTCTATGGAAGCTAAAGTTACGGTCTAGATAGATCTGGAGTTATATAGAATCTTTGACCAGAACTTTCCATCAGATACTTTCACTTGTTTTCAGAATTCAGATTTTCTGAAAACAATCTCTGAAAAACAGACTTCAAACATCTGAGGTATACATGTATACACACACACACAAACTTTCCCAGACCCATGACCTCTAGAGTCAAGGTCATCTAATTTTTAAGTGTCTCCAGATAACAAGAAGCTGGATCAAACCTTCGGAATCTTAATTATATACCAATAGAAGCAGAACATGGCCTGTACAGACAACAGCCCAAATTGACATTGATTTTCAGACTAGAGCTCCTCCCCCTCATAGTAAAACACTCCCTCCTCACCTCTCTATAGCTCCCTGGGGATCTCCATCACATCTCTGGGCCCGTGGAGTCCTGTCCACTTTCACATTAACTTTTCCTGGATATCCAAGCCCCTTCCCGTCCATCAACACCTCTGACATTAGCTAGAGGCACAAGTTTTATTTACTTAGGTCTTGATTTTCTCAAATCAGAATCTTCCAGATGGATAGATTAGGATGGATCATGTTTTATGATATTTGGCTGTTTCAGAGCTTATGTTGTTCCAAGAACTCCAACACAACTTAGTGTCTAGTTCTGACATGGGTCCTGTAACGCATGTACTGTAGTAAGATGCAGTCTTGCAGTTCCCAATTTGAGTCTGTAGTCAGACCTCAAGGAGAACATTCTAACTGCAGAGTATGGACCAGGGTGGTGCAAGAAATGCATGGGGTTGGGTGGAAAGGGACCAACGTATACTCTCCAGCAGGCATGGAGGCAGAATTCTTGCATCTTACAAGGAACTTCTCTTATAGCTGCTGCTATGAGGGCAGAGCCTGACTTGCTCATTGTGCTTACACGTGGAGGTCACAGAGACTTCACATGAACTCACCCTCCCTTCACATGAACTCACCCTCCCTTCACATGA
>NW_021605262.1:1670980-1686330 GCF_004785775.1 Grammomys surdaster | reverse complement strand
CATGAACTCACCCTCCCTTCACATGAACTCACCCTCCCTTCACATGAACTTACTCTCCCTTCACATGGACTCACCCTCCCTTCAAATGAAGTCACCCTCCCTTCACTTGATCTCACCCTCCCTTCACATGGACTCACTGTTCTCATCACATGGACTCACCCTCCCTTCACATGAGCTCACTCTCCCTTCACATGAACTCATCCTCCTTTCACATGAACTCACCCTCCCTTCACATGAACTCATCCTCCTTTCACATGAACTCACTCTCCCTTCACATGAAGTCACCCTCCCTTCACATGAGCTCACCCTCCCTTTACATGGACTCACTGTTCTCATCACATGAACTCACCCTCCCTTCACATGAGCTCACCCCTCCCTTCACATGAACTCTCTTTCCCTTCACATGAACTCACTGTTCTCATCACATGAGGTCACCCTTCCCTTATATGCAGCCATTCCTTTGTTCATATATGGTCATCCCTTCTTCTTGCTCTGCCCTAGAAGTGGGATAACTATCTTCCTAGGGCTCCTCCTCCCTTGATTTCTTCTCCTGCCTTGTTGTGCCTCCAGTGCAGGTTCTCTGTGGGATTCCGTGGTGCTCTGATGCTGTTGGACAGGGCTCTTCCTAGACTGAGCTCAGAGGGATCTCCTTACCATGTTCTTTTCCATGTAGTTCATCTTCAAGCTGAGTTGTTAAAAAGATGACTCCTTGTCAACCTTTGTCTTCATAGCAGGGGACAATCCATCATCTCTGGGCAATTGTGGAGGAGCCCATATGGGCTACCAATGTGAAACCTCAGGACTTCTGTAGGGAAAACATATGGATTCCTGTGATACTGATCAGAGGCTGCCATGAGCTGGCACTTCACATAAGCATTACCAGACTGAAGAACACCGCAAAGCACCCAACAGAGAGTCTCTTCATACCACAGAGTATGAGAGACACTTCTGGAGTAGAAGGTCTTAGTGCTTAATTTCAACTAACAATCTGCCAGGGCCCTAGATCTTCTCAAATTTAACATTTTCAGCCAACGAAAACATCACCCAAAGCCAACACCAGTGTGCCAAGTATGATCGTTAGGGCTTTAATTAAGATATCAGATATATGAGTCCCAGCATCTTCTCCATCTACCAGGGGCCTGAAGTAACTGACTGAACCCCCTGATGTGTTGTTCAACCTCTGTAGGGTGAGGAAATGCAAGATGCATGCACTGGCATTCATTCTGTATCAATCACCTTGTTAATATTTTAAAAATTAGGTGCACATTTGAGCAAATATATTTGAGTGCCTGTGGAGGGGAGAAGAGGGCATCAGTTCCCCCAGAGCTAGAATTACAGGCAATTGTGAGCCACCTGATGTGGTGCCAGGAACTGAATTGAGGGCCTTTGGAAGAGCACTAAGCCATCTCTCTAGCCCTTTATCCCAGTAGTTTGAGGAGAAAGCTTTGTCTGCACCAGCCCTCACAATGCCACAGTCTTTGAAAAGACACTTAAAGGGAAATGGTGTTGACTCCAGATAAAAGGTATCTGGGAAGTGCCGTGGAGCAATCAGAGCCTAAGGCACTGGGAAAGATACAAGGTGAGCACCTGGTCCACCTTGGCACATGACCTGTGACCTCTCACACCAGTGAGTGCGCTCTTCAGCAATGCCCCTCTACTCTGAAGGATTGACACCTCAGATCTGCTCAGGAGGTTTAGTGATGGGAAGACAAGGAGTCCATGTGTCCCTGGTGGTTTTGTTTTAGTGAAAGGACAGGCAGGAAGGAGTGAGGTAGAGTATACACCTGAGAACTTTTTAATCTGCACAACAGCCCATGGCTCCCATTCGTTTCTGTGAGAAGACAAAATGGCACAGCCACTTTGGAAATGGTCAAGTAGCTCCCCAAACTATCACACGTATGTGTCCTGCAGCCAAAAACTCAAGTTTTTGTTACATGCTTCCCCAACATGAAAATGTATTTATACAGGCAGGAATCTATGTCCTGGTGTTTATAACAGGATTGGTTAGAATAATCAAGATCAATCTTTCTTTCTTTCTTTCTTTCTTTCTTTCTTTCTTTCTTTCTTTCTTCCTACCTATCATCTTTTTATATATCTCAAGTCTATGTCAGTTGATGAAAACATGAAGGAGTGTTATGCACCTGTGCAGCAAGATATGATGTGATCTCTAAAGGAATGAAACCCAGTTACATGCTACAACATGCATGACCCCAGTAAACAACACAATCAATGAAAGCAGCTGCCTGGAAAGGTGCATGTGCGACATGATCACAGTCATGTGAAAGTCCACAGTAGAAATGTCTACAGTGACAAGACATTGGTGAATATCAAAGATAGGGGTGTGTGTGTGATTACTAGTGTTGACTCTCAACTTGACAGGACTGGGAAGCATTTAGGAGGCATGACTCAAGGCACAGGTGCAAGGAATTATTTAGATTAGGTTAACCTCTGGGCATGGTTGGGAGATATTATCTTGATAAGGTTCACTGAGGACCCGATCTACAGGAGAGCTTATGTCTCTGGCTGCATAAAAGAGAGCTGAGCACCTGTGATGATCACTCTCTGCTCCCCAGGACAGTGTGACCAGCTGCCTCAATAGTTTCCCATATAAGGGATGTACACTTATGTGAGCAAAAATAATTTGTTCTCATTTACATGGCTTGTATCCCTGTGTTTTGTCACAGCAACCATACAAATAACTAAGGCAGGAAGAGAGGAAGTGGAGACAGGGATAGCAGGAAAGGTCACGGGATTCCTTTTGGGGTGATAGGAATGTTCTAGAACCAACTGTGGTGATTCTCACATATACCCATGGATACACAAAGGCACTGAGCTGCGTGCTTTGAACTGCGGCTTGTATAATATGTGGGTTGAAGCCTAGCCAAATGACTTAAAACACTCATGGTCCTAGCTGTGGTTTTCTCTCTTCACTATCCTGAGCAAAGCACTGCAGGCTTCTGGGTTTTAATGTGAGAACACCTTTGAGGGTATAGAAAAACTATGTGAGGTAGCCTACTTCCTCTTCAAGACCAGGTAATAGTTAACCTGAGACCAGTGATGTGGCATGTCCGCGCTCCCTTTTAACAAATATTTTCATCACAATGTGGGGAACATTGACAATAGCCATTATGCAAGGGAGAACAGAAGACTAAAGTCATGGGATCCACTCCCCAGTCCCACCTCTGTTTGCTGCTAGGTGACTGGTCAGTTACGACTGTGCTCAAGTTTGAGAGCTGCTCAGCTGACTTGCTCTGTGTCAGGTTCCCTGCCTGCAGAAAATCTCTTTCTGGATCTCCTTGCCTGAAGCTGAGTGTCCTGTAAATAATTACACATGAAAGACCTGGCAACAGTGGAGTGACCATATTCCAGGGAAGAGTTGGTTAACTGAACTTAGTCTCTCTGACCACCAATGCCCCAGAGACTGCTGTGTGCAGTGGATGAAAGCAAGCTGAATTCTTGTCTCATGCAATGCTTATATCTCTTTATTTTCTGAAGCAGCCTCCCACCATGTGAGCATAAACCCAGCTTTCTACTTCTACATGGAAACAGAAGTCACTGGAGCCTTAGGGTTCTTTATGGAGTTACATTTTAAGTGAATCACAGGACTGAGGTAGCAAAAGTCAAAACTAAAACATGGATGTACTTGACACAGAGGGTGCCGGTGGGGTAACCCTTCCAGAGTCATCAGTCAGAGCCCATGAAAAGGCATGACTCCTTGTAGCTTCTGCTAGAGAACTCAGTGGACAGAGCCCAGGACATCAGTCCTGTACAAGCCCTCTGCTCTTGGTCATAACTGTCTTGTCTCTCAGTCAGAAAATGCAGGCTGCTTCTGTCATCCCCTGGGCTTGTCCGAAGATTCATAGGCTCAAACTTTGGTTCTTGCTGGTCTCTGAGGCAAAGCCTAATTTCATTTCCCACAATTAAATGTTCCTCCTTTACCATCCCAGAATCATCTAACAGACATGCTTCCAGGAAGATCTGACAACATGCCAAAAGCCAGACAAGACTCACTGTGAGATACACACACACACACACACACACACACACACACACACACACACACTATATACAATATATATACAATATATATACAAACAATATATATACAATATATATAAATTTGTCCTTTAAATCTCAGCCAGAAAACCAGACAGAAAGCATACCTGCCTGTAAGGGACACTGACAATGGCCACCTTTCTGAAGTACCCTGTCCATTGAAATGAGGAGGGAAATGACAGGTCTCTCTGAGATTCAATGTCACATTTTAAGGGATGGAAATCCTACATTCTGGCTTACTGGTATATAAGAGGGAAGTTCTACTGGTATTTCTGAGATACAAATACTGTGATACAGTGTACAAGCACACACATAAATACACCCCACCCACCCTACACACACAGAGGGGAAGGAGAGGAAAAGGGAGGAGAAGGGAGAGAAGGAGGAAGATGGAGAGGAGGAGAGACAATTTGGCAGAGCTTATAGTTCTCAATGTGTCTTCCTGTTATTTTCCTTCAAACTATAGAGTACCTCAGGAGAGAAATGTCATCCCTACCCCCACGGAGAATCCCTAAATGTGCCTCATGTCTCACAGGAAAGACAAGACAAGAATTAATGCAAGTCTTCAGGCTCCAGTCCATATGTCCCATGGTCCACATCGTCATCCCTTGGAATCTAAGCAAATGCACAGACCACCAGAGGGAGATCTCTTTCTGTTTGGTAAAGTGGCAAAGTGATGTCATAGCTAACCTAGAACATGGGGCCCCAGGCAGGGCAGCCTGAAGGGAACCTGACAACCTGAGCTAACCAAGTTTGGACCAATCATAAGGACACTGGTTCTTATTTGTTCGATTGATAGCTTGGTTTTTGTTTTGGTATTGTTCGCTGGTTCTTGGAGACTAGCTCACAGCCTCTGTGAACTGCTGCTAATCGGCACTGGCCTTGGTATAAGTCTCATTTTGGAATCATTCTCCTCCAACGGTAGTCCAGAAAGATTTATAGTAGTGGGTTGCCCAGAGAGCTGAAGTTCAAACAAAGTCATTGCCTCCTTCTGTGGGAGATGCACATGGAATAAAGTGTAGAGACAGACTGCACTGTCCACAGTGACGACGGCTGAACTGTGTTTCAGCAGCTTGAATTATCGCCCATTATTTATCTCATTCTTTTTCTGCACAATAAAACAAACCAGACCATTAATCTACCGTGAATGAATATTATTATATGCCTTAGAAGGTTTGCGGAGGCAAATTGGGTTCACTGTGGAGAATATCTAGCTCCCTGTTTCATATTGAAATGCCTAGAAGTCTCCCAAGAGACCATGTCAAGGATGAAATTTATCCACTGCACTGCATTTGCTAATTTCATGAGCGTTCTGATCTCATCTGCACGGCTTAATATAAAAGTTCTTTGAACCTGAACAGACTTACAGAAATGTGGAATTTATTCAATGCCACTTTCTGGAGAATGTATAGCCATACTGCTGCCAGTTCCATGTGTGTGTGTGTGTGTGTGTATGTGTGTGTGTGTGCACAAATACATACTCAGTTCTGATCTACTGAAACAAAAATGTACTTGGCTTTTTCTTACAGCCTAAGATCTCTTAATTTTCTCCTGACTTATTTCCCCTTGTTTTGGACAGAGAAAGGCTGTGCTTACAATGTCAGCGTTTTTGTGCAGAAAACATATTAATTAATTCTCCATTATAATGTTCAAATTTCCAAGCAAATAGTAAAGATAAATGAGGGTTTTGAAGCTGGGAGTTGGGTGGGGAAAACCTATCACCAGTGGCTTTGACATGCTGGTAAATAAATCCTTGTGCTTTCTTGACTTCCTCCACAGAGCCCAGCTCTGTGAATTCTCAGACAAGGTCTGAAAGGCAGCTGTTGGGCAGGGCAAGGGTTATACTGGAGACTGTGCCCTTCTTTGTAACAACACCTCTGATCCATAGGTCCCCACATTCCTTCTTCACAGAGTGCTTTGTTCTCCAGTTCTTCCATTCTCTGGTTGAGCTACGATTGGAGGAGAGCCTGGGGAAGGGGAGGGCAAACAGCAGGCATCGTCACAAACATTATTCACAAGTATTTTTTTTTTAGACATGGGTCTGACTTGTGTCTGTACCCAGCCTGTCACAACACAGGAGCAGTTGCAAAGATATAACACTGAGATATTCCTGCTTTGTATGTGAAGTAAGAAAGACATCCGTACTATTGCCTGGATATTTCAGATCTCTCAAGAAGTGAGGGAGGGAAGAAGAAAGGGCGGGGGCAGGAAGGATGGAGGATGGAGGAGGCATGGAGGAGGGTGAAAATAAGTCAGTTCATCTAATTAACCATGGCACAAGAAACTCAGAAAAGCTACTCCCCATCACTCTCTCTCTCTCTCTTCTTGTGGACAATGGCCAAAGCCTGGGGATGTTCACCATGCTCTGGCTCTCTCTCTCGATGGCTCCCTGAAGCTTATCTCTCCACTTCTACCATGACACTGTTGGTCCACTATGCACCTGCTTGCTGAATTCCATTGCTGAACCTACATACTTTCTTAGACCCCAACTGAAGGCAAAGCCATGTCTCTACCTCTTTTCCATCTGTCTCATGCTATCAGCTGCCAACACTTATAGTTTGCCTGCCCTGATGTTTTTCCTTCAAATTCAAATATAATAGAGCCCTTATGCATCAATTTTAAAATTCTTTTATTAATAAGATTATGAAGCCAAACAAGGAAAAACGGTTTCCTTGGTGACAATGATAGCAACACGTATGAGCAAAGGTGCTTGGGGCATGGAAGTTCAGTGAGTAGCGAGAAGGCCAACCCAGAGCTTTCTTGACTTATCTTGGCTTAGAAGGAGCGTGAAGTGGCCCTGGTTCCCTGAGGGCAGTGATTCAAGATGGCTCTGTTTGTCTCAATTATTTCCCATTGAGGAAGACAGAGGACTAGAGAGATGACTACGTGGTTAAAAGCACTGCTTATTCTTCCAGAGGACACAGGTTCAAATCCCAGCATCCACATGGCAGCTCACAATGATCTATAGATATATTTCTGAGGAGTTAAACATCTTCTTCTGCCCACCCCTGAGAATCAGGTATGCATATTATGCATAGACATATGTGTAGAAAAAAACACCCTAAACGTAAAAATTTAAAAATAAAAGATATAAAAGAAAATAATTCCATACAATCTGTCACTAACTGAATAACTTTGAGTCTAAAAACAGCAGAACCAAAGCAGGTCATGCAACCTCAAAGCCAAAATGTTATAGGAAGTCCTTGCACTGGAACACTCTTCCTTAGCCTGATCTGGGTGGCAAAGAAGCCATCAAGTACTCTGTCTTCCAGCCAAGGTGAACCTGTCCTCTACCCAGGTGGGATTGAAGAGTCACTGGGGTTGATAAAAATGGACCCAATGGGAACTAAAAATGTTGTTTTTCAGGCTTTATTCCAACAAACCCAATTTTTAAAGGTGCCTTGCCAATACGGTAATATTATTTTAAAGTCTAGACTCTTCAATCTTAATGTGTTATCTATAATATAAATTTGAAAGAAAGACATCTGTGTAATTAAGTCAAATGTCCCCTGTGAGGCTTCCAAAATGGCTCTGTTCCCTTCTGGGAATATAGTTTAAAAACACAGAAATAGTCTTCCATGACCAGGAAATCCCCTACAGCTGCTTGTGATTGGGGGTGAGGGAGGCTGGAGGAGAAGGCTGGACTTCCGTGAGGGCCATCATGACCTCTGGGTTGGTATAGTAGCTTTCCAGGACTTGCCATGGCCTTTGCTTTGACTCTTGCACTCTGGGCAGGAGTAACAGTTTTAAAAGATGGGCAGTTGATATGTCCCTGGCAATATAGAAGACAATCCAACAGGTGAGATTGTAAAGTAACTGGTGGGTAGGAGGAGGAAAGAAAGGGAGGGAGTGAGAGGAGGGGGGGAAGGGAAGTCGAGGAGGTGGTCAAAAAGATGGAAGAGAGGGAAGAGAAGAGGAGGGGAAGGGGAAGGAAAAGGGGTTTTGTTTGGTCTTTCTGCTCACACCACTGCAAACTATCCCCGGTGCTTCTTAATCTACATGCAAATTCAGTCAACAGTCCCTGGAACATGCTGGCTAGGTCATTTTGCACACTGGCTGCCTGTGCTGCATTTTAAAAGACTCCATTCTAAGTGAGCAAGAGTACTTGATGTTACATAAACACTCCGAGGTGGTTCAAGGCAGGAAGAATTGTCTCAGATAGACCATCCTCCCTCTAGAGTGTTAAGAGAGGTGTGAGGAAGGGGCTTCAAGTAGAATGCATTACCTGAGGACCAACAGCAGGTACTATATCTGCATTTCAGACATGGTACCTGTTGGCAGCTGGTAGTAGAGTTCCTCCTTTCCTGGAGTCAGAATGAGGGGATGGCCAGCCATGTGCTTATCTCCTTCATATGTCTCTGGACTCTCAAGTCAGGAAACCTTATGTGGTAGATGTGTCTCTTTTCAATTCTTCAAGGCTAGGGAGAGGATAATGGGCTAGTTAGGCTCTTCCTAGTTGGACTCAAGAAAGACCATAAAGAATCTGAGCCCTCTGTGATGTTTGTCCAGAGCCTGTGCCACTGCTGGTATAGAGAGTACATTTTTCACGTCCCTTTCTGATGGCCTGGCTAGTCAACCCGTAGCCTTAGACAGAAGGGGATGCTAAGGCTGTGTTTAGTCTATGGATGGGTTCCTCATGTATCCTGGTTCTTAGGGCTTGTGGTTTATAACTGTGTATAGATCCATGGTCTATATGGAGGCTGCCCTTGCATGGGCCAGGTCTTTTCTTTGATTCTTCTCATTTAGTGCACATGAACAGTCAATAGCATGTGTCTCTGTGTGTGGTTTTGCTGAGAACAACTGGGAAAGACAAAGTGACATTCATCAACAAAAGTGGGAAACTGCACAGGGGTGGGACTTCATGGTCATTCTCTTTTAACAAATAAGGAAGCATTCCCTGAGCATCGTATTCTCAGCCAGGAGAGCCCCAGGACAGATGTCTGGTGGTGTCAGGACTACATAGAGCGCAGGCCCCCAGAACACTGTTCCATGTATCTTGTTATTTTTGTTAATTTCCTGTAGTTGCCATGAGAAACCATGTCAAACTCAGCACTCTAAAATAGTAAATATCTGTTTTCTTGCAGCACTGATTTATGCTGTTGAAAAGGCTAACCCCCTCCAGAAAATCAACAGTGAGAATTCATTCTCTGTATTATCTGGCTGTGGCATCCATTGGCAATCTTTGGCTTGTTGGCCACACCACTTCAACTGATTCTGCAGTCACATTTCTATATCCTCTTGGGTCTTGCTCTGCCTGTCTCATACAAGGACACTTGTATTTGTAGCCTACCAGAATAATGCCATACTCTTTGAATCAGTCACACTTCAAAGGTCAACATGACCTTAAGATGTTCTAGGGTGTCTGGCATTAGCTGTAATAACATGACTGGCTGGTTTAAAGAACAAGCTTCCATTTTTCATAGTTCTGGGGGATGAGTGTTGAGGGCAAAGACACAAGCCTGGTGAGTACCTTTCCTATCCCATGGGTACATATTCGTATGTCCATTCATAGCCATTGAAGACCCTGGCAATTCAGCCCATCTTTATAAAGACACTGATCACACTCACGGGGGCTCTCTTTACAATGTTGCTCCTGTCATAGATTCTGTTGGGGCTTGGTCTGGTGTTGCTAGGTATTCATTAATCATGATAGACCAGGAGCATCTGCCCAGGTGAAATGCCCCTCCAGGACAGAGTACTGGAGCAGAAATAAGCAGGTAAAACTCAAACAGCAAATACTTGACTAGGCAGCTAAGAAGTAGACAATTCAGTGAATAGAAACATAGATTAAGGGTAATCCCCCAGTAATTGTGCAAAGCTAACTAAGTAAACCATAGTCTGAGTCTCATTCATTCGGAAGCTTGAAGGGGATAGGAGTATCTTACTGACTTACAAATTTTACCTCCAAAGGCTGTATTATGTTGAGGATTGGGGCCCACTATGAACATTCAGGGTGCACAAACTCCACAGCATGGGGGATGGATCCCATCCCAGGGAGCCTACAGCTGCAAGGGGGCAGATTGGAGCTGCCAGGATTCACAAGCACGTCAACACAGCCATGTCCCCTCTGTCTTGTGCTGTTGGGGAAGCCAAATTACAGCCAGCCCACCATTTGGAGAAAGATGGAAATTCCACCCCATCTACAGAGGACACAAGAATTGTGATCTATCAGTGCAATGTGTCCATTTGATCTGGTTTCCTTACATGAGTTGGGGACTTTTGGTCACTCTTATCCTTAAATGGTCACTCATCCTTTCTTTGGGAATCTCAAAGATTCTCCTCCAGTCTCATAACCAGCCTGAGTCAGTCCAGCATCACTTGAACCAGGGAGTGTGTAGTTGGGTGGCTCATTTCAACATAGAGAGTATGACCTCCATCATGCTACTGCCTGCCACAGTATATCTGGCGGGGAGTTGATGGCTGCAGTACATGCTTACAGAGAGGAGGTGCAGACATAATACCCCAATTTGGCCAAAGTGATTGTGAACCATAGCTGGGGTCTCAGGACCTACTTCCTTAAAGTGGGTCCATCCTGTTGGGGTCTTGTATTAACTGCACGTTAGACCCAAGTCCTAATTCACGTTACCCAAGGTTTAACACTCTACTCTTTGGTTCGTAGCTCTTCCCTTAGGCCCCAAATAAGAAACGTCTTCACAGAAGCTTGCAGATTTCTATGTCCAAGGAACCTGGATACCACTGACACAGAAGAAGCTGAGGGGAGATAAAGGTCATGCCTCAGACTGACTTTCTTAGCCCGTACTATTGTTCTTTCACAGCTTACCAAGCTACAGAATGTTTTGTACTACGATGGCCAAGATGGCTTGAGAATGAGACGCAATAACGATAAATGAAGGATGTTTGAAATACTGTGGTACGCCTTGGATCGATGATTGCCAAAGCGAGTCTGAAGAACGGTGTGAATGCTCAGATACCCTGGAGATGTCAAGACTGATTTAACTGTTTTCAGCCCCTCCTCTCAAGCTCTCCCTCTGCCTCTGCCTCTGCCTCTCCCTCTCCCTCTCTCTCTCATCTATCTCTCTCTTCTGTGTTTGTCTCTGTGTGTGCCTGTGTGTGTGTGTGTGTGTCTGTAAGTATTGGCATCTACAGAAGTTCTTCTGTTCCAGTCTTTTAATTTATAATTCACTGGTACTGACAAATATCCCCCCAAAAAACCCAAAACATAGCACGTACTTGCTGGGCTCCAGGGGTGGGAGGGTAGTGAATTTCCTACAGACATGGCCCAGACTGCCACATGTGTGTATCAGAAAGCTTCTCTAGTAGAACTCCATAGAGTTGAGATTCTCAGTTATTACCAAGAAAAAAGCGGGGAGCTGGTGCCCCTGAAGCCGTTGGCAGGGAAACACAAAGGAGAGGGCATGCCAAAGTAAGTGTCACTTAGCCTGCTGTGCTGCCATGGTGTGTGACCTACAAATGGAAATGCTAAGCTCCAACCCCTCATTTGAAAGCAGGGTCATCAAATATTTAGTTAAGTTGAAGTGGTACTGGCTTGGTGTGAGTCTTTAACCCTGTGTACATGATGTCCTTATAAGTGGCCTGACTACCCAATGCCATCTGATTGGTGGCACTGTATGGTGGCAACCTCAGGACATGGATTTATTTGACTTACAAAGAGCCCTCCTCGGATGATGATCCCTCATGGTGCTAGAAAAATGGAATAGAGTTATGTTTCATGTTTCATTGACTCTAAGAGAAAAGACTTGTTCCATCATAGGTCATCATTTGGGCCCTTTTTCTTGAATTAATTTAAATTGTTCGATCGGTGTTCACCCAAGTCCTACCCCCTCTTCCCATGATGTACATTTGAGCTTAGCTTCCAAGCTTGTTTGCCTTTCATCTCCAGCTGTTTCTTGTGTTACCTAACGTTAATGTGGTCATTTCCTCAGCATCAAACGCTTTGATGGGAGAATGGGGTGAGGGTGATGTCAGTGCCGCGTGTCCATGTGTAAAACTCCAAAATAAAAATAAATTACATCTAAAAAAAACATATAATGGGCTGTAAATCACTCCAAGGCATTTGTAAAATCTCCAGTTCTTCCCAGCTAGACCTAAAATCTATTAAATATTTCACTTAATGATGCGGGTAGAAATATGAAAACTGCTCTTGATAAAGTCATTTCCCCTCCACACAGCATCCTTTAGATTTCTTTTTCATTTTCTGTTTTCAAAATGTGCCTTAGCGTCCTCAGAAATCTCTCCTGGATGAGCAGATACGCCCTTGGTAAGAAGGAAAAGTGAAGACTGCCCACAGCTTTGCCTGCTTCTTTGCAGCCCGATGTGAAGGAGATGTTCATGCTTGGTGGAGGGCTGCAGGACTACCTGCCACCAGCACTGACACTTCAGCAGCAACGGGAGGCTCCTTGTGTGAGGCTGCAGGTGTGAGCTCAGCAAACCTCCACATCTGGCATTCAAGGTAAAGTCCCCATGGTCATAGGTTGATTGAAAGCAGGTGCAGTTTCCTCTATGTATGATGCCGTGTGTGTGTGTGTGTGTGTGTGTGTGTGTGTGTGTGTGTGTGTGTATGTGTGTGTGTGTGTGTGTGTGTGTTTATAGTAATGCCAATGGGCATTCTGATGAAGCAGTAAGCCTCCTGCTGAGAAATAGCCCTGCCAATTTTCTTTATACCACCCTTCCTTCTTAAAAGTGTGGTGGAATGTCTGACCTTGAGCACACCAGGGTCGTTCAATTTGTTACGCATCAGCTAGACGCAAAGTCTAGATGAGACCGTTCAATGGCTTGTGAGATCATCCCCAGCAGTTAATGATCTGGACGCATTCACTGGCACATTTAATCAGGTAAACATCTACACGCATATTTTAAGATGAGAGCTAAACCCAGCAACCTTGGGCAAGGCATTTAAGTGATCTGGGCTCCCACTTTCTCAGGTGTAGGAGGCAGAAGCAAGGTCAGTCAGGTGGCCTCCAGGTTCTTCTCAGGCATTCCATGCTCCAGGGCATAACAATCGTTAACATCAAGGAACACTTACCTTGGAATCGTGAATGCAAACAACTTCTGGAAATTGATACCTCGAGTAGGGTTTTCCTCTTACTAAGATTTCCAAGAAAGCTTCATAGATATAATTTTAATACACAGTAACTTAATAGCGATACAAAATTTTATCATGTATGCCCAAGGACAAGTGGTCTTCATGTATCAAGATATGCATCCCCAGATCTCAGTACAGGGCCAGTTAACATCATTCTTTGAGAGTTACGATAAAAATGGTTATAAAATAATTGACTTAATTACTTGTGAAATTAGTTCTAGATATGAAGCACTTGCAAGTACCTTTCTGATGAGACCCCTTGACTTCTCAGATAGGTCAAAGAGGCTCAAGCATGGCTTTCTATTTGAAAGAATTTTCAGGAAGATCTTAAAGGGCATGAGAGAGTAGCTTTAATGCTCACACTGGGGAGTTGTTTCTGTTTTTGAAGTTTCAATATGATTTCATACAAAATCATCTTGGTGTGGAACTTGGACACAAGACAGCAGTGAACCAAAAGCTTACTGTGTGTGTAGCATCTGTTCCTTTGCAAAGCCCTATAGCTGGAGGACCTTCCGAAATGAGCCCAGGCAAGGAGAGCTTCTTAGCTAAGTTGTACAAACTCTTGCTAACAGCACTGGTCATTAGCACTTTCATGTTATATCCAGAGTCTTCCTTGACAGTCCTGGAAGCATGTACAGTGGTGAATAGATAATGGCCAGCATTGTGAACTCACTCTGTGTGCCATAGCATCTCACTCAATTCTCAAACAAACTCAGGCAGCAGCCACTACCCATCTCTACACACAGGAAGAATGTTTAGTACAGAGTTAAGTAACTTGTTCAACCCACCTACATACTGTAAAGTGGAGAATTCAGTATTAGAGAATCCCGTGAGCCTTTTGAAACTGTAGAGCATTGTGTGAGTTTGTGTGGGATTCAGCTGGCCATTGGCACATGGTTCTAGGTGTTTTGTGTGTTATCTTTTAAGACTCGGACACCAAAGAGCAACATGAAATTTAGGAAACAGCATTTTTCACAATTAAGTTATAGAGGTTAGAATTATGGTGGTAAGAATTATAGGGACTGAATACAATCTTTCAAATAAAGAGTGTCTAAAGAAGTTCCCTTGTTTTTAGTTAAAATTACAGGGGCTCGCCTTAGCTGGGTGGAAAACATTCAAACAGATAGTTGACAGCTGTCTTAGTTAGGGTTTTAAGGCTGTGAACAGACAGCATGATCAAGGCAAATCTTATAAAGGACAACATTTAACAGGGGCTGGATTACAGATTCAGAAGTTCAGTCCACTATCATCAAGGTGGGAACATGGCAGTGTGCAGGCAGACATGGTGCAGGAGGAGCTGAGAGTTCTACATCTTCATCTGAAGGCTGCTAGCAGAATACTGGCTTCCAGGCAGTGAGGATGAGGGTCTTAAAGCCCATCCCCACAGTGGCTCACCAATTCCAACAAGACCACACCTATTCCAACAAGGCCACACTTCCTCCAACAAAGCCACGCCCACTCCAATGAGGCTACACCTACTCCAACAGGGCCATACCTTCTAATAGTGCCACTCCCTGGGCCAAGCATATACAAACCATCACAACAGCTTAGCCTGCTGCAATTTATTCTTTCGGGCCTCACTGTTGTCAGGAAGCTGAATGCCTGGACTCCCATCACAACCACCCATCATTTCTGACCCTGCTGCAGCTCTCTAGACACCTGCCTTATCCTGTCCTCTTTCCTTGAGCTTTAACATTCCTTGTGACCCTCACCTTTGCCTCTCAGGAGGTGCCCTGTGAGACTCAAATGCACCAGTACCTCGGGCTCTCAGCATCCTCCCAACCTAGAAACCACAAAGCAGGGCAGCTCTAGGGTTCCCTGGTCAACACTGGGGCTTCTCAATGAGGTCAAGGGTATCCTCCACACTCCTTCACTTGCTCTCTTTGTGTAAATCCCTTTTCATCATTATGACCAAATTACTCCAGGGAAACAACCTAATAGGGTTTGCCTATCATTTCCTGATCCACTGTTCTCATGTTAGGGGTAAGGCACAGCTCCCCCGGGCAGATCCACAGGACAGCGCTGAGTCACTCTCAGACAGAAGGCGGAAAGAGACAGACGTGAACCAAACCCAAGGTACCCTGAAGACTGCTTCCCGTGGGTTCCTGCCTCCAACTAGGTACTATTTAAAAAGTTCCAGAACCTCCCCCAAATAATGTTGTGATCTACCAGTGAGCAAACATTCTCTCTCTCTCTCTCTCTCTCTCTCTCTCTCTCTCTCTCTCTCTCT
>NW_021605262.1:1664996-1670970 GCF_004785775.1 Grammomys surdaster | reverse complement strand
TCTCTCTCTCTCTCTCTCTCTCTCTCTCTCTCTCTCTCTCTCTCCCCCTCCCTCCCTCTCATTTCTGTCATCCTCAGGTATTTGCAGGCTATAGGTTCTCTGGTCACCTAACTCAAACAGTATTAGAGCCATATCTGTGACCAGACCCTTCCCCACAGAGACCTTAATGAAATATGCTGGAGATTACTTTGGTAGGAGGAGACTCCACAGGCAAGGGAAGTCAGTATGAGGTTGAGACTAACCACAGAATGAGGCTGAGTCACACTGGAAGTTGTACATTTGGTTGCCAGTTTTTTTTAATTGAGTTGTATTACTTTATTTAACATTTTATATTAATGTGTAAATAGTGGAATTCCCCATTGCTAATGTCATCCTGCCTGGGCTCTAGACACATGCTGGGGCAGCTGGGGCACACCTAGTGTGCAGAAACACCTTGCATGTAAATGTATCTTAGATTCCAGCCCTTCCGCAACATCCCAGCAGACACTATTCTTAGTTTCCCAAGGAGTGCTTTTAGCCATCAAGTTCATAGACAATACCAAGATTAACATTATTAATACGGAGGATTTGCAGTATCAAGAACAGACTCTCAAAGCTTTGTAATTTAATGATCCAAGTGAGGCTTCTTAATGACATAAGCATGTTAAGGAAAGTGAGTATGACATTCCCCTGCCTGACACAAAGGAGGACTCCAGTGTGCAGAGGGAATCATCTACATAGGCACATATCATGTCTATGTCCCAGATCCTTGGCGTCTGGCACAAACTCAATAGAATTCACTGATGTGAACACGCAGTACTGTCATGGAAGCCAAGTGGCCATCCCCCATGCCTGGACACCCAGGTGCTCCATCCCACTAGGCTCTTCCACATAGGAAGTGGCAGGCTTATAAATAAAGTATGATGGACAGTTGCAATGTCTCGGTGGCTTTTGGAAGTTATAATGTATTTATATACTGAGATACTTTCTACATCTTGTCGACTGCAATCTTGCTTCCAAGTTATGAATGGTGGATTTGTTTTGAAGTAGAAGGAACAGGCAATGTCTCCTGAGATCTGCAAGGACACAGGGCAGATGAGCTGGGTTGAAGTCATCCAGGGTTAGACTTGTAATAAGGTTACCAACTTTGTTGGTAATTACTGTTTCTGCAATATTTGTTTGCATACAATATGCAAATCAGTCTTAAGATTTCACTGGATACCAACATTATAAACAGCTTACACATTTTTTTCATTTATAAACTTCAGGAACACCCTTTATTGAGGATTAAGAATACATTCTAAATCAAGACTACGTAAGTTAATTTTAAACACTAATTCTATTTTCCCACCGAAGATATCAACATCATTAAAGAATAAATCAACTCAAATTTACTTTCTCTTTTCTTTGTTCTGACTACATATTGCTTTCCAAATTAACCAGTCTCTCAGATTTAGGTAGATTCTGTGTTTGTTACACAAAGTAGAGGTATGTTAAATGAATTTACTAATCTGAAAATATCTGAAGACATTAAAAATTTAAAAAGCCACTCACCCAGAAGTCATACGTTAATATAGGGGCTGAGTAGCCCTATGGAGAAGTGTAGGATACAAATGAGAGACTTCATTTCGGTAATGTGGCTGTGAATTTATCAGCATGTCTAATTGTTGTGAGGAATATCGGTAAACAGAACCTTCTGATATAAACCACTAGCACTTTAAGAGAACACAACCCATTAGTTACTCTAATGTCCCCCCCAGAGAAGTTCACCGTCCCAGTGAGGCACAGAGTTCCTCACAAACACGTGTGTGTCTTTCCTGTGATCCAAATCCAGTCAAGATCCAATGAAGGTCAACCATCACACACCCACAAAAACAAAACCCAAAGTGTCCCACTGCCTGGGGTAGAGATGCATGCCTGGTTTCTCCCTAGCCCTACTTCTCTTGGTAAGCAAAACCATGGGCATCTCCTCATCTCACCCACGTCTCTCCATTCCAGACACAGTGACGTCAGAGGTGTGCTGAGATCTTTGTGGGTGTGATCACTGAGCAAGAAAACGGCTGCTTCCTCAGTGCGATGTTTTGGGGACATGGGGCCCTGGGGGCTTGAATTTATGTGTTTATTCATTTGCATATCAGCCAGACATTCATTTTTGTTAAGGGACAAACATATTGTGTGCCTTATCTTGAAAATATTTGTGTTGCTGGTCTTCTGAAATTCCTTGATTTCTTATTTCCCAAAGAAAATTTGCACACATTCATTGAGAAGGAAGCTTGTCCCAGGAAGTGCATTGCCCAGCATGACTGGACTCCGACAAAGATAACATGCTCTTGTGTCTCTTCTGCATTGTCTCTTTTGTCCCTTGCTGGTGTCAATTCTGATCTATTTCTAATTAAGTCTCTCTCTTGACCAAGCTGTCCAGTCTCTGACTTAGGCAGAGTTACTCCTGTATCCATGAATGACACAAAGAGAGTCTTGCTATGCGCTTCTCTGTTTATCTGATTGTTTCTGCTAAGTGCCCCATAACTCAGTATTTCCTGGTGGTGGTGGTGGTGGTGTGCATATGTGTGGTGTGTGTATGTATCTGTGTGTGAGTGTATGTATGCTTGTGTATGAGTGTGTGTGTGTTATACATCTGTGTTTGTATTTGCCCATTTGTGTGTGTGTGTGTGCATGTGTATGGTGTATATGTATGTTTACATGTGTGTGTGTATGTGTGTATATGTACTTGTGTGTATGCATTTATATGTGTGTACATGTGTATACCTCTGTGTGAGCATGTATGTGGTGTGTGTGTACATGTATGTATGTGTATGTGTCTCTGTGTATTAGTGTATATATGTGTGTACATGTGTGTATATTTGTGTGTATACATGTATGTGTGTGTGAGTATGTGTGTGGTGTGTGTACCTGTGTGTATATGTACCTGCGTGTGAATGTGTATGTTAGTGTGTACATGTGTACATGTGTGTGTTTGTGTATACATGTATGCATATGTGAGTATGTGTGTGGTGTGTATACCTGTGTGTATGTGTGTGTAGCTCTGTGTATGTGTGTGTGTCTATGTGTGTTTAGATGTCTGTGTGCCTTTGATGTTTTGGCTCATTTCCCTGAGGAGTTTTCTGTCTCCTGGCATTTCCTACAGTGAGGTAATTCTAAGGGAGCCTATAAGGAGGGGTGAAGCACAGAGATACTTGCTTTCTTCAGAGGATTAAAGTCCTCATCAAGCACATTTTATAAAAACATCTGCCCAGTTTGCTCTTCTGCCTTCAGCCACGGCAGAAATGAACCTGCCTGTGCCTTTCCGGCCTTGGAACTCTGAGCAGAACATTTATGTTATTTATTGATGACTATGTTGACGGTCATTACTCTGCCAGCTTGAACAGTGGAGATAAGCCGTATTTAAATGTTGTGCTTACAGCTGTTGGCCACTCTGCCCTTCCAGCCTGTGAGCACGTGATCTAGTGATAGGAATATAGAAATCAAAACTTGTCTTCTAGAGTTTTCAGATTTACTTTCACTCTCAAATACCGTTCTCTGTACTTTTGTCCACTTAAGCATATATGAACATTTTGCTTTAAGGTCAACCCATACTGATATCTGATCATCAATAGGACAGTTGAATTGGCAATATGTGAAGAATGGACTTAGTAAAGCCATCACAGAAACATATTCAGATTGTCCAAGATTGTTTTATAGATTCACAGACCTCTAGAGTAACTGCCTTGTAAGTTACTGTTTCAACATGTTGATTGGGAGAAGAGACATATTCAGATGATGGTGTAATTAGAAATTCTCTTTCAACATACACAGGCAAAGCGTCTGAGATAAAATGGTCACAAGAATTTTCATTTCGTGCACACCCTTAAGGGTCCACACTTCAAATAGGAGAAAACATGTAACTTAAAGCAAAATACTCAGACGCTTGTTTTGATGTTGCTTAGAGCAAAGAGTGAGCATTTGTGAAGGTTAACACCGTGGGGACTGGACTGCATGGTGGCAAGTGGGAGAGCTACATGGGATGTCTGGAGCTTTGTGGTTCTCTGAGGTCGGGGGGTGGGGGTGGCAGAAAGAAGGCCAGATGTCTCCTTCTTTTAAAAAAAAAAAAAACTGGGAAACTCCATGAATATTCACCAACATCAAGTCCCTGCACAGAGAACTGGAGAAGGGCTGGATAGGAAGGAATCAATACACTCTGAATCCGCATCTTTCACTTCAGCTACAGTCTAGCTAGACAAGTATTTTAAAATAGCCTGTGATGATACATCAATCTATAAATACTTCATCAGCTCCCTGGTTTACCCGAGATGTCACTGGTTTCCAGAAAACAGTGTTACCATTTTTACCTCTGTGGACAGCATGAACGGATTCTGAGTTTCTTAAATTCATTGCTGGTTCTGTTTTGATTGGCTCAGCATTTAGACGAATTTCAATCACCTCTAGTACCTGGAGCTTAAAAAGAAAAACAAAACAAAACACAAAAAATAAGATGAACTTTAATGTTTCAAGTGTATTATTTTAGAATATTTCCTGAAATAAAAAGATACATTTGTTCAACCGTGACTTAAGTTAACTGAATAAGCTGCCAGGTGAGAAAAATTTTAAGATGCAAATTAACAGCATAGAAAAAAAATAAGTAGAAATTGAGCTCTCAGAATAGGTTAGCAAAGTTTGAAGAAGTTCTAAATATTCTTGTTATGAAAGTAAAGAAGCTTCAGGAAATATTTCCTCCTTTAAAAGTTCTTGCAATGCTGAGGACTGAGCCTGAGATGCCACACAGTCTGGGCCAGCGCTTTACACGGAACCCTTTCCACAATCTTCCTTCTACTGCTTATTTTGGAACAACCTCTCTCAAAGCTCCCTTGGCTGGTTTGGAACTAACTCCCTATGTTTCCCCAGATGGCCTTGAACCTGCTACTGCCTCAGCTTCCAAGTATTGGGATAACTGGACATGAAACATTTTCAATCAAGACAACCAACCCTTAGAAAAATTAGCCTGATTTGAACAGTTCAAGTAAAAGCCTAATTTTATATTCATTTTCTTGTTTATCAGATGACGAAACATTTTTTCAGATGTCTAGCTTGTACTGGCTAGTATGTCAACTTGACACTAGTTATCTAAGAGGAAGAAACCTCAATCAAGAAAATGCCTTCTTAAGATTAGGCTACAGACAAGCCTTTAGGGTCTTGTCTTCAATTATTGATGTGGAAAAGCCAAGCCAATTGTGGGTGATGCCATCTCTGGACTGGTGCTCCTGGGATCTATTTAAACAAAAAGCAGACTGAACAAGCCAAGATGAGCATGCAGTGATCAGCATTCCTCCATGGCCTCTGCATCAGTTCCTGCCTCCAGGTTCCTGCCCTGCTTGAGTTCCTGCCCTCATTTGCTTTTTGATGGTGAGTTATTATCCTCCTCAGATTGCTTTTGGTCATGCTGTTCATCACAGCAATGATGAGATATAGCTTATGCAAGACGTAGAATTATTTCTATTAAAATTCCAGCTAATTTATAGTCCTGAAATTTCTTAAACCCTTTTAATAGGTGAACCGCATTTCAAATTATATGTAAATATTTTGTTAAAACATACCAGATAGTAATATTATAATAATAATTGATGCCTTTTATAGCTGCAATTTGAATAATTGATGACTTGTAAAGTATATATCCCTTGAACTTGTAAAACGCTTATAAAGAACATATGCCATGAGCTGTGTGGAATGTGTACTAGCAATTACGGCACAGGACTGCCAGGAGGGTTAGATAGAGCACATTGTGGTATTTTTTGGTTTTACTTGCTTGTCAAGAGTTAGTGAAAGAGAGCGAAACGTGTCAAACTTTCATCCAGGTTTGTTAAGTGTCGATGAGTCTAACTATAAAATGAGGAGCTGCAGATTGGTGGTAGAGTTCTTGTCCATTATGCGACATGTAGCTTCAAGCTCAGAAATATACCAACCAACTAACCAACCAACCAACCGACCAACCAACCAACTAACC
>NW_021605262.1:1661370-1664986 GCF_004785775.1 Grammomys surdaster | reverse complement strand
ACTGACCAACCAACCAACTAACCAACCAACCAACCGACCAACCAACCGACCAACCAACCAACCAACCGACCAACCAACCAACCAACCGACCAACCAACCGACCAACCAACTAACTAACCGACCAACCAACCAACTAACCGACCAAATAGCACCAAAATAGAAAATAAAAGGAACAGAACAGAACAAAACTCTTGTAATTACTGTATGCATTAGAAATAAGAAAAGAAATCTAAAATTGGTATTTCCTGTTAAATTCAGGTAGAGGAATATATGCTCTGATCTGCAGTGTCCCTGAGCAGGAGGCAGAGACAGGGAATCCTTACATCCTAGGAAGCCAGCCAAACTAGAACAGTGAGCTCCAAATTCGGCAGGAGACCCTGCCACAGTATATAAGGTAGAGAACAGTCAAGAAGGACACCAGACACCAACTTCAGGCCTTCACATTATGCACACAGGGGTGCGCATGTACCCACACATGTGCATACACACATACATGTGAATACACATGCCCACGTCCACATGCAGCATACACACAAACATATTTAAAATATCTCAGATGGATGGAACTAGAAAGTATAATTCTGAGTGAGGCAACCCAATCACAAAAGAACATACATGGTATGCACTCACTGATAAGTGAATATTAGCCCAGAAGCTTACAATACCCAAGATACAACTCACAGACAGACCACATGAAGCTCAAGAAGAAGGAAGACCAAAGTATGGGTACATCGGTCAATCTTAGGAGTAACAAAATACTCAAGGGAGCAAATACAGAGACAAAGTTTGGGCAAAGACTGGAGGAGGGGTCATCTGAAAACTGCCCTTCCTGGGGATCCATCCCATGTGCGGTCAACAAGCACAGACACTGTTGTAGATGCCAGGAAGTGAATGATGACAGGAGCCTGATATACCTCTCTCCTGAGAGGCTCTGTCAGAATCTGACAAATACAGAGGCAGATGCTCACAGCTAACCATTGAACTGATTATGGGGTCCCAAATGGAGGAGGTAGAGAGAAGACTGAAAGAGCTGAAAGGGCTTGTGGCCCCATGGGAAGAGCGATAATACCAGCCAACCAGAGCTCCCAGGGTCTAAACCACCAGCCTGGGAACACACATGGAGGGACCCATGGCTCCAGCTGTATATGCAGTGGAGAATGGCCTTGTCAGGCATTGGTGGGAGAGGAGGGCCTTGGTCTCGTGAAGGCTGGATGCCCAAGTTGGGGGAATTCAAGGATGGGGATGGGGGAAGTGAGTGTATGGGTGGCGGCACACCCTCATAGAAGCAGCGGGAGGGGGACTGGGATAGGGAGTTCCGGGGAGGGGAATGGGAATGTGGAGAGGGGATAACATCTAAAATGTAAATAAGTAGAATCTCCAATAAAAAATACATTAAAAAAATCTCAGTTATAAAACCTAATAGTGATTGCAATTTGCTTCTATTGCTACTGCTTCTCAGGGAGATGATAGAGGTGTGTGTGTGTGTGTGTGTGTGTGTGTGTGTGGTGTGGATATGTGGTCTATGTTTGTGTGTATGTGATATACATGTGAGGTGTATGTGTTGTGTATGTGTGTGTATGTGGCTATGTGTGTGTATATATAACATGTGTATGGTGTGTATATGTGTTTTGTGTGTGTGTGTGTGTGTGTACATTGATGTGTGGTGTGTATGTGTATGTGTGCATGTGTGGTGAGCATGTGTGTGTGTCTGTGTATGTAGTGTGGCAATTACTTTAAGTATTTGATACTTAGATTTATTTAGTGTCTTCTAAGTTTGTATCTCGATTTCAGAAGAACAAGTGCTTAAAGCGAAGCTTTAGTTAAAGCAGAGTTGGGCCTTTTAGATGATGGCTATTCTTCCAAAGAGGAACTCTTTTGCTTCATGAGAGCGGGCACAGGAAAAACCACTGGGTGGAGTTGCCATTCTCCAAAGTCTTAACTAGCCACACAGGAGTCTGCAGGCCCCACAGTATATTGAACCCACAGAACCAGTGCCAGCCAATCAGATATGCTGGCCTTTCCAAATGAATGAAACTAAGGACATCAGAGACTGACAGGAGGCTACTCCAGCTGTTGGGCTTTGCAATTTGGATCATCACAATGTGTACACGTGACCCTTGTTGGCAACTAGGCTGGGTGGGTGAGATTAAAATCAAGGGAGACGTGGCAATGTCTTCCCTGCCTTGGTGGTCTCATCTTGTCGATGTGGCTTAAATTCCCTTGCCATTCCACAGTGTACATCTTTCATGGGAAGACCCCCCCCCATCAGTGCCACAGAGCAGGACCATCATGTAAGAGCTCCAGCCTTGTTCTCACCTGGAGTTTGGAAACTCTGTTGTTGCCTAATGGCCTTGGCCACACAGAGCCTTCTGAAGCAGTTGCAAGTGAACCACTGTACACTGATGAGACTGCACTGGACACCATGCTTCCATGGATCTCCTGCACAGTGGGAGAATTGCACCGCTAGCAGCAAGCATTGTCGTGCTGTATCCAGAGAACAAAGGAGAAGTCTCAGGGATCATCCCCGAAGCAGATAACTTGATCTGTTTAACATGGTATTGTCAATAAAATGACACAGGATGAAGCCAGATAAGAGAAGGGATTTAATTCCAGTTCTAATCCTGATCTGCACAAACAGGGGAGGGTTTCCCCCTTTCTCTTAATCTTTGTCTAACTCGAGACCGAACACACAGCAGCAGTAGCAGACTGAGAGGAAGCATCATTCAAAGGGAATGAGGAAAAAAACATGGCAAACCTTAATATAGATTATAACCCAAGAAACTGTCCAGAATTTAAGCAATGACACTGAGAGATAATAGCACTGAGCGATAATAAATATACACAGTTGGCTTTGTCTCAAAACTTTTCCAGAATATTGTTACTGGTGGTTAAAGAACTCTGCAAACAATTTTTACAAAATCCTTTGTTTTTCATGATCACTTACTCTTTGTAGAGAGCTTGTGGGAATTTCCCCCTGTCTGTCTCACCTCCACATATGGTACAGCTCCCTGTGAGTTATTAGGTAGGCCCCAAAACAACACAATGTGTTGCCATCACTCATTGTTTCCTGCTATAACTAGACGATAAGAGCCCATTGTTAAAAAAACAGCGTGCCCTGGTTCCAGAACATTCCAAAATCAAGCTGGAGTTGACCTCTAGTCTTTGTTCCTCCAGGCTTCTGGGGGAGAAAAGTAAAGATTAGTATTTTCCAGCACTAAGACCTGGATGTGACAATAACAACCTGCCAGGCAAGATGTGCCCACTGGTACCTTAACTGTATGAAACTTGTGGAGGTAACCAACTACTTTTGGATGGATTTGAGGCCTGCTGCACAGAAGAAACTTCATACCTGATATTGTAAACATTGTCAAAAGCTGGTGGCAAGAGGTTGTAGACCCTCAGTGAGAACTTCTATTGTTTTGCTAAGTGGACATGTTATCAAACTCTCTTCTAAGTTTCTAGCTTTAAACTCAGAGATCTATGATGCTGTCAACCTTGGCCAGAGAAACTCCTCTCTGTAGTGGCCCCAGACAGTGCCAAAAACTCATAACTAGCCCAAGTGTTAAGATACACACACACACACACACACACACACACACACACACACACACACACA